>NC_029791.2:89374851-89395700 GCF_000816755.2 Arachis ipaensis
AATCCTAATCCTAAGAGAGAGAGAGGAGAGAACCTCTCTCAAACTAAATCTAAATCATGGAAAGTGAAAATTGGCGAGCTCTCCCTGAATGGATGCATTCTCCCACTTCATAACCTCTGGTCTATGCCTTCTGGACTTGGATTTGGGCCAAAAAGGGCTTCAAAATTTGCTATGAGCATTTTCTGCAATTTCTGGTGCGTGGCCTTTGTCACGCGTCCGCGTGGGTCACGCGGTCACGTCATTCGGAGCATTTCCTTGCCACGCGGTCGCGTCAGTCATGCGACCGCGTCGTTGCTGATTCGCGCTTGGCACGCGATCGCTTCGTCCATGCGATCGCGTGGATGCCAGTTTCTTCAGAAGCTCCGTTTTGTGCTTTCCTTCCATTTTGGTATGTTTCCTTTTCCATCCTTTAAGTCAATCTGCCTTAGAAAATCTGAAACTACTCAACACACTAATCACGGCATCGAATGGAAATAAAGGTAATTAAAATAATTAATATTAAAGCTTAGGAAACATGTTTTTCACATACATCACATAATAAGGAAGGAAAAGTAAAACCATGCAATTAATATGAATAAGTGGGTGAAGGATTGAATAAATCACTCAAACTAAGCACAAAATAACTCATGAAATATGGGTTTTTCAATTAGCCGTAGAGAAACCTACCTGGACCATTTTCACTAAGAGGACGGATGGTAGTCATTGACAACGGTGATCTACCAACATATAACTTTCCATGGAAGGGAGCACGCATGATTGGATGAAGACAATAGGAAAGCAGAGGTTCAGAAGTAACAAAGCATCTCTAAACACTTATCTGAAATTCCCACCAATGAATTACAAAAAAAAAATTAATAAAATCATAAAAACCAAAAAATTTTATGTTTCTTGTTTGAGTCTTGTGTCAAATTTTAAGTTTGGTGTCAATTACATTTTTTTTTAATTTTTTTAAAATTTTCGAAAATTCATGCATTATGTTCTTCTTTGATCTTCAAGTTGTTCTTGATGATTTTCCTTGTTTGATCTTTAATTTTTCTTGTTTTGTGTCTTTTCCTATTTTTCATATGCATTTTTGAATTATTAGTGTCTAAAGTTTAAAAATTTTTAAGTTTGGTGTCTTGCATGTCTTTCTTTTCTTAAAAATTTTCAAAAATATATTCTTGATGTTCATCATGATCTTCAAAGTGTTCTTGGTGTTCATCTTGACATTCAAAGTGTTCTTGCATGCATTATTTGTTTCATTTTGTTGTTTTTCTCTCTCCTCATTAAAAATTCAAAAGTCAAAAAAATATCTTTTTCTTATTCTTCTCATAATTTTCGAAATTTTGAGTTGACTTGGTCAAAAATTTTAAAAAATTTAGTTGTTTCTTGTTAGTCAAGTCAAAATTTCAATCTAAAAAAATTTTATCTTTTTAAATCTTTTTCAAAAATCAAGTCTTTTTCATTTTTCTTCTTAATATTTTCAAATTTCTTAAATAAAATTTCAAAATCTTTTTCTTATTTTTATTTCATATTTTCGAAAACTTTACTAACAATTAATGTTTTGATTCAAAAATTTCAAGTTTGTTACTTTCTTGTTAAGAAAGGTTCAATCTTTAAATTCTAGAATCATAACTTTTAGTTTCTTGTTAGTCAAGTCATCAACTTTAATTTTAAAAATAAAATCTTTTTAATTTCTTTTTCAATTCTTTTTCAAAATAAATTTCAATCATACCTTTTTTAAATTTAATTTCAAAATCTTTTTCTAACTTCTTATCTTTTCAAAATTTATTTTCAAATCTTTTTCAATTAACCACTTGACTTGTTTGTTTTAATTTTAAAAAAGTTTACTATTTCTTATCTTTTTCAAACCCACCTAACTACTTTTCTCTCTCATTAATTTCGAAAACTAACTAACAAATTTTTCAAAAAACTTTTTAATTAATTAATTTATTTAGTTTTCAATTCGCTTTTATTTCTTTTCTTAAATTTCAAATTCTAACTTATAATTAAAATAAAAACAAAAATATTTTTCTTTTCTTTTAATTAATATTCGAATACTCTCTCTCTCATCTCTTTCTATTTATTTTATTTATTCACTAACACTTCTCTTCTACTCATCTAATAATTTGAACCCTCTCTCTCTCTTTGTGTTCGAATTTCTTCTTCTTCCTTCTTCATTCTATTCTTCTTTTCCTCTGACACATAAAGGAATCTCCATATTGTGACATAGAGGATTCCTCTTCTTTTCTGTTCTCTTCTTTTTCATATGAGAATGAACAGGGATAAAAACATTCTTGTTGCAGCTGATCCTGAACCTGAAAGGACTCTGAAGAGAAAGCTAAAAGAAGCTAAAGCACAACACTCTGGAGAGGACCTAACATAAAATTTTGAAAAAGAAGCAGACATGGCAGCCGAACCCAACAACAATGCTAGAGATCCAAGGAAGATGCTTGGTGACTTTACTGCACCAACTTCCAACTTCTATGGAAGAAGCATCTCAATTCCTGCAATTGAAGCAAACAACTTTGAGCTTAAGCCTCAATTAGTTTCTCTAATGCAGCAGAATTGCAAGTTTCATGGACTTCCATTGGAAGATCCTCATCAGTTCTTAGCTGAATTCTTGCAAATCTGTGACACTGTTAAGACCAACGGGGTTGATCCCGAGGTCTACAGACTTATGCTTTTCCCTTTTGATGTAAGAGACAAAGCTAGGATATGGTTGGACTCACAACCTAGAGAAAGCCTGAACTCTTGGAAAAAGTTGGTCAAAGCTTTCTTGGCCAAATTCTTTCCACCTCAAAAGATGAGCAAGCTTAGAGTGGAAGTCCAAACCTTCAGATAGAAGGAAGGTGAATCCCTCTATGAAGCCTGGGAAAGATACAAGCAATTGATCAGAAGGTGTCCTTCTGACATGCTTTCAGAATAGAGCATCTTATGTATATTCTATGATGGTCTGTCTGAATTGTCCAAGATGTCATTGGACCACTCTACTGGTAGATCTTTTCATCTGAAGAAAACCCCTACAGAAGCCCAGGATCTCATTGGGGTAGTTGCAAATAACCAGTTCATGTACACTTCTGAAAGAAATCCTGTGAATAATGGGATAACTCAGAAGAAAGGAGTTCTTGAGATTGATACTCTGAATTCCATATTGGATCAGAACAAAATATTGACTCAGCAAGTCAATATGATTTCTCAGAATCTGACTGGAATGCAAGCTGCATCCGGTAGTACTAAAGAAGCCTCCTCTGAAGGAGAAACTTATAACCCTGAGAATCCTGCAATGGAAGAGGTAAATTACATGGGAGAATCCTATGGAAACACCTATAATCCTTCATGTAGAAATCATCCAAATTTCTCATGGAAGGATCAACAGAAGCCTCAACAAGGCTTCAATAATAATGATGGTGGGAGAAATAAGTTTTGCAATAGCAAGCTTTTTCCATCATCTTCTCAGCAACAGACAAAGAATTCTAAGCAGAGCCTCTTTGACTTAGCAACCATAGTCTCTGATCTATCTAAGACCACTATCAGTTTCATGACTGAAACAAGGTCCTCCATTAGAAATCTAGAGACACAAGTGGGTCAGCTGAGTAAAAGAATTACTGAAACTCCTCCTAGTACTCTCCCAAGCAGTACAGAAGAGAATCCCAGAAGAGAGTGCAAGGCCATAACTATATCCAAAGTGGCTAAACCTGGAGAGAGTAAAAAGGTAGTGATTTCCAATGAGGAGACCTTGATGGACATCCACTGACCAATAAGGAGTTCCCTAATGAGGAACCAAAGGAATCTGAGGCTCATACAGAGACCATAGAGATTCCATTAAATTTATTGTTGCCATTCATGAGCTCTTATGAGTATTCTTCCTCTCAAAAGGATGAAGATATTGTTGAAGAGCCAGTTGCTCAGTATCTAGGAGCAATCATGAAGCTAAATGCCAATTTATTTGGTAATGAGACTTGGGAGGATGAACCTCCATTGCTCATCAATGAACTGAATGCCTTGGTTCAGCAAAAATTACCTCAGAAGAAACCGGATCCCGAAAAGTTCTTAATACCTTGTACTATAGGCACCATGACCTTAAACTCCTCCTAGTACTCTCCCAAGCAATACAGAAGAGAATCCAAAGAGAGAGTGCAAGGCCATCAATATAACCAAAATGACCGAACCTATAGAGGAGGAAGAAGCTGTGATTTCCAGTAAGGAGGACCTTAATGGACGTCCACTGACCACTAAGGAGTTTCCCATTGAGGAACCAAAGGAATCTGAGGCTCATACATAGACCTTAGAGATTCCACTGAATTTACTGTTGCCATTCATGAGCTCTGATGAGTAATCTTCCTCTGAAGAGGATGAAGATATTGTTGAAGAGTAAGTTGCTCAGTATCTAGGAGCAATCATGAAGCTAAATGCCAATTTATTTGGTAATGAGACTTGGGAGGATGAACCTCCATTGCTCATCAATGAACTGAATGCCTTGGCTCAGCAGAAATTACCTCAGAAGAAACCAGATCCCGGAAGGTTCTTAATACCTTATACCATAGGCACCATGACCTTTGAGAAGGCTCTGTGTGACTTGGGGTCAGGAATAAACCTCATGCCACTCTTTGTAATGGAGAAACTAGGGATCTTTGAGGTACAAGCTGCAAGAATCTCACTAGAGATGGCAGACAGATCAATAAAATAGGCTTATGGACTTGTAGAGGATGTCTTAGTGAAGGTTGAAGGCCTGTACATCCCTACTGACTTCATAATCCTAGACACTGGGAAGGATGAGGATGAATCCATTATTCTTGGAAGACCCTTCCTAGCCACAGCAAGGGCTGTGATTGATATAGACAGAGGAGTGTTAGTCCTTCAATTGAATGAGGACTACCTTGTGTTTAAGGATCAAGGATCCTCTTCTGTAACCATGGAGAGGAAGCATGAAAAGCTTCTCTCAATACAGAGTAAAACAGAGCCCCCACACTCAACTTCTAAGTTTGGTATTGGGAGGCCACCATTAAGCTCTGAGTCTCTGTAAAGCTCTCTAAGATCTCACTGTCAAGCTATTGACATTAAAGAAGCGCTTATTGGGAGGCAACCCAATGTTATTTAATTATATTTATTTTTTTTATAGTCAATTGTTTTCCATTTCCATGTTATGTTTTCTTTAGGTTGATGATCATGTGGAATCATAAAAACAGCTGCAGAATTAAAGCAAAATCAAAAACAACATAAAAATAGCACACCCTGGAGGACAGGCTTACTGGCGTTTAAACGCCAGTAAGGATAGCAGAATGGGCATTTAACGCCTATGCAGGCAGAATTCTGGGCGTTAAACGCCAGAATGGGTAGCATTCTGCACGTTTAATGCCAGAAATGGCAGCATTCTGGGAGTTCAGAAAAATGCCCAATAAAGAAGGATTCCTGGCGTTTAACGCCAGCTAGGGTATCTGGCTGGGCGTTAAACGCCCAAAGAGGCAGTCAAGTGGGCGTTAAATGCCAGAATGGATAGCATTCTAGGCGTTTAACGCCAGGATGACACAAGGGAGGTAATTTTGTTTCCAATTCGATTTTTTTCAATTTTTCATGTTTTAATTCATAATTTTTTGCATCAAACATATTTTAAACGTTCATCTTTCAATTTCTATTTTCAATTATTTTGATGTGGTGGCAATATTTTTTGTTTTCTGAATAAATGCTTGAACAGTGCATATTTTTTATAGTGAAGTTTATGAATGTTAAAATTGTTGGCTCTTGAAAGAATAATGAAAAAAGAGAAATGCTATTGATAATCTGAAAGAATCATAAAATTGATTCTTGAAGCAAGAAAAAGTAGTGAAAAACACAAAGCTTGCGAAAAAAAATGCAAAAAATAAAGAAAAAAGAAAGAAAAAGAAAAAACACGCAGAAAAAGCCAATAGCTCTTTAAACCAAAAGGCAAGAGAAAAAAGCTAATAACTCTTTAAGCTAAAAGGCAAGGGTAAAAAGGATCCAAGGCTTTGAGCATTAATGGATAGGAGGGCCCAAAGGATTAAAATCCTGGCCTAAGCGGCTAAATCAAGTTGTCCCAAACCATGTGCTTGTGTCATGAAGGTCCAATTGAAAAGCTTGGGACTGGGTGGTAAAAGTCGTGATCCCAAGCAAAAGGGTGTGCTTAAGAACTCTGGGCACCTCTAACTGGGGACTCTAGCAAAACTGAGCCACAATCTGAAAAGGTTCACCCAGTTATGTGTCCCTGGCATTTATGTATCCGGTGGTAATACTGGAAAACAAAATGCTTAGGGTCATGGCCAAGACTCATAAAGTAGCTGTGTTCAAGAATCAACATACTAAACTAGGAGAATCAATAACACTATCTGAATTCTGAGTTCCTATGGATGCCAATCATTCTGAACTTCAAAAGATAAAGTGAGATGCCAAAACTATTCAGAAGCAAAAAGCTACTAGTCCCGCTCATCTAATTGGAACTAAGCTTCATTGAGATTTTGAAATTTATTGTATTTTCTCTTTTTTTATCCTATTTTGTTTTTAGTTGCTTGGGGACAAGCAACAATTTAAGTTTAGTGTTGTCATGAGCGGATAATTTATACGCCTTTTGGCATTGTTTTTAGGTAGTTTTTAGTATGTTTTAGTTACTTTTTATTATATTTTTATTAGTTTTTATGAAAAATCACATTTCTAGAGCTTACTATGAGTTTGTGTGTTTTTCTGTAATTTTAGGTATTTTCTGGATGAAATTGAGGGACCTGAGCAAAAATCTGATTCAGAGGCTGAGAAAGGACTGCAGATGCTGTTGGATTCTGACCCTCCTTCACTCGAAGTAGATTTTTTAGAGCTACAGAAGCCCAATTGGCACACTCTCAATTGCATTGGAAAATAGACATCTTGGGCTTTTCTGTAATATATAATAGTCCATACTTTTCCCGAGATTTGATGGCCCAAACTGGCGTTTAAATGCCAGCCAAAGACCCCTTTTCTGGCGTAAAACGCCGGAACTGGCACCAGAACTAGAGTTAAACGCCCAAACTGGCATCCAAGCTAGCGTTTAACTCTAGAGAAGGCCTATACACGTGCAAAGCTCAATACTCAGCCTAAGCACACACCAAGTGGGCCCCGGAAGTGGATTTTTGCACTATCTGCACTTAGTTACTCAATTTCTGTAATCCTCAGTAACTAGTTTAGTATAAATATCACTTTTTACTATTGTATTCGCATCTTTGGACTGGGGAGGCTTATGCCATTTTTCACATTGGGAGGCTGGCCATTCGGCCATGCCTAGACCTTTTTCTCTTATGTATTTTCCAATGGTGGAGTTTCTACACCTCATAGATTAAGGTGCGGGGCTCTGCTGTTCCTCCTGAATTAATGCAAATACTATTGTTTCTCTTTCAATTCATGCTTACATCTTCTCCAAGATATACTCTCGTACTTAATTTAGTTAAGTCAGAATGAAGGGGTGACCCGTGACAATCACCCACTATTTTCGTTACTTGCTTAGCCAGGATCCGCGTGCCTGACAACTACAAGCGGCCTACATGATGTTCAACGTAGTCACTGGACGACAGTCGGAGTATAATCTCTTGGGTCTCTGATCCACGGATTTGACTTGCCTCTCTTGACAACAGAGTATTCGAATCTGTGAGATTAGAACCTTCGTGGTAGAGGCTAGAACCAATTGGCAGCATTCTTGAGATCCAGAAAGTCTAAACCTTGTCCGTGGTATTCTGAGTAGGATCTGGGACGGGATGACTGTGACAAGCTGCAAACTCACGAATGTTGGGTGCAGTGACAGTGTGCAAAAGGATAGAGAGATCCTATTCTGACACAAGTAAGAACCGACAGATGATTAGCCGTGCGGTAGCTGTGCCTGGTATTTTTCATCCGAGACGAGAGATCCGACAGTTGATTAACCGTACAGAAACTGTACCTGGATCATTTTCACTGAGAGGATGGATGGTAGCCATTGACAACGGTGATCCACCAACATACAGCTTGCCATTGAAGGGAGCACACATGATTGGATGAAGACAATAGGAAAGTAGAGGTTCAGAAGCAACAAAGCATTTCCAAATGCTTATCTAAAATTCCCACCAAAGAATTACATAAGTATCTTATTTTATTTTATGTTTTATTTATCTTTTAATTATCAAAACCTCATAACCATTTGAATCCGCCTGACTAAGATTTACAAGATGACCATAGCTTGCTTCAAGCCAGCAATCTCCGTGGGATCGACCCTTACTCGCGTAAGGTTTTATTACTTGGACGACCCAATGCACTTGCTGGTTAGTTGTACCGGAGTTGTGAAAAGTATTATCACAATTCCATACACCACTCCTTCTACACAGATGTCTGAGAGTACTTGATCCAATCTCTGATCAAAGTTAACTCTTCTAGTGTAAGGATGAGGATCTCCTTGCATTAGAGGCAAGTTGAACGCCAACCTCACACTTTCCGGGCTGAAATCTAAGATTCTTCCTCGAACCATGGTGATCCAATTTCTTAGATTTGGGTTTACACTAGTGTCATGGTTTTTAGTAACCCATGCATTAGCATGGAAGTCTTACACCATGAGAATCTCAACATCATGAATGGGATTAGTTAGGACTTTCCAACCTCTTCTCCGGATCTCTCTTCGGATTTTCGGATACTCATTCTTCTTGAGCATGAAAGGAATCTCAGGGATCACTTTCTTCTCAGTCACTACTTCATAGAAGTGGTCATGGTGGGCTTTGGTGATGAATTTCTCCATCTTCCAAGATTCAGAGGGAGTGGCTACTGCCTTTCCTTTCCTCTTTCTAGAGGAGTCTCTAGCCTTGGGTGCCATGAATGATAATGGAAAGGAAAATAGCTATGCTTTTCCAACACCAAACTTAAAACTTTGCTCGTCCTCGAGCAAAATTAAAGAAAGGAGAAGAATGGAGTAGAAGAAGAAAATAGAAGGATAAAATGGGAAACAGAGCTTTCAGCCTTGTGGGGTGTAGTAGGGTATGAGAGGTGTGTGTATGAAAGGTTATGGAGAGGGTTATTTATAGGAGTGGGGAGTGGGTAGGTTTGGCCATAGGGTGCGTTTTGGGTGGAAAATTTGATTTGGAAATGGGTGGGGATAGGTGGGAGTTATGATGGTCATGGGGAAGTGGTATGGATGTGATTGGGCTAGGGTTTATAGAGAAGTATGTATGGGGAAGTGTGAAAGTAGGTAGGGTTAAGTGGGGTAGGTGATTCACTCGAAAACCGACTCTCAACAATTTCCTTCCAGCAAGTGCACCAGATTTTCGTCAAGTAAAAACTCACTGTAGAGTGAGGTCAAATCCCACAGGGATTGGTAGATTGATCAATATTAATTGGAGAATTGTTCTAGTTGAGCTGAATCAGAATTGAATTCGAATTGTAGAATGTAAAATTGGCGGGAAACTTAAGTTGCAAGAAATTAAAGAGACAGAAATTAAATTGCAGAATATAAATGGCAGAATCTTAAATTTCAAGAAATTAAATGAGAATGGGGAATTAAGAATGAAATTAACAAAGCAGAATGTAAAAGAACGGGTAGATCAGAGATGGGGAAGTTCATTGGGGTCAGGAGATGTGAGAATTCTCCGGATCAAATTCATTTTCATCTTTTTGATGCCAGGGCATTTTGGCCAGTTTCACTGACCTTTTCTTTACTGTTTTTAAGGTAGTTTCATGCATTTTCTTAGAAAGTAAGCTAGTTTTGGGTAGATATTCATTTACATCGTGATTCAAGCATACATTGTGCACTTTACATGATTTCATGAGAATTTTGCATCAATTATATGACAAATTGGATGATGCATGACTCATGACTTGGACTAGAACTTTGATGCACTTTATTGCTTGATTTCAGGACAAAGGAAGCAAGAAAGAACCACGTTAGCAGCCACGTTAGTCTAACTAACGTGACCACTAACGTGGAATGGGAGCTAGCTTGCAACGTTAATGAGAAAAGTAATCGCCAATAACACCCTCGAAGCCATTATAACCCACGTTAAGAGTCACGTTAACTAAGTTAACGTGAACTCTAACGTGGAAGAAAGAAAATGGAGCCAACGTTAGTGACACTTACCTTTGTCACTAACGTTGGACCAAGCTCATAAGTGGCCACATTAAGAGCCACGTTAACTTAGTTAACGTGGACTCTAACGTTAAGAAGCAAAAGAGAAGCCAACGTTAGTGACATTCACCTTTGTCACTAACGTTGGCCAAGCCTCCATAAGCCACGTTAACTCACACGTTAACTTAGTTAACGTGGAAGCTAACGTGGAGAGAGAAATTGATAGCCAACGTTAGTGACAAAGGTAAGTGTTACTAACGTTCTCGAAGAATTGGCACTGCTACGTTAGAAGCCATGTTAACCTAGTTAATGTGGAGTATAACGTAGGGACAAGGGAGGACTCTCCACGTTATTGGGAAAGGTAAGTCCCAATAACGTGTGCGAAGGACCAAGAGGCAACGTTAGTGGTCACGTTAATGCCACTAACGTTGAAGTGAACGTGATCATATTTGGGTTAGGAACGTTAGTGAAAAAGGTGATTGGCACTAACGTTCTCGAACCCATACTTTCACTTAACGTTGACACCACTAACGTCCTGAGCCAAAGTCCCTGCCTACTTCACCTTTTCTCTTTGCAAGCAAAGCTAAGCCCAATGAAAAGGATAACTGCTTCAAACTGAAGATTCAGAGGCCCATACCCAAGACTTGAAGAGCTAACTAGAAGATCAGAAGAAGTAGTATATATAGGAGTAGCTTTGAATTAGTTGGAGAGTTAGAAACTTTAGGGAGCCTTTGGCATAAGAACTACTCTCTGTATTTACTTTCTCTGCACTTCTAGTTTTACTTTCATCATGTATTCTCCATCTTGGTTTACATTTTCCAGAGCTATGAACAACTAAACCCCATTCATCGGGTTAGGGAGCATTTACTTTCCCGCCATTTAATTTTCTGCAAATCTCAAATCAAATTCTGGTTCGCTCAACTAGAACATTCCTCTAACTAAAGTTGCTTGATCAATCAATCTCTGTGGGATTCGACCTCACTCTATTGTGAGTTTTTACTTGACGACAAATTCGGTACACTTGCCGAAGAAAATTTGTTAAGAGACAAGTTTTGTGCGTATCAAGTTTATGGTGACGTTGCCGGGGATTGATTTTGTATCAACAATGATTAAGTCGGAGGATCACTAGATTGAGCATTTGTTACTCTGTTGATTTAAATTTCTGTTTGAGCATTTTACTTTCGGTTTCAGTTGTTTTGCATTCCCATCTCTTTAACCCCTTTATTTCAGTTGTTTACACTCTGTTTCACTCACCCACTAACTGTTTGATATATTGCATCACTGACACTAACAACAATTTTTTTAGAATAGTTTCTGGATCTATTTCCTTGCTTGTACCTTGTTGGTTGTATGACAGGGAGGAGAAGCGGGACTTCAACTTCCTTTGATTCTGAACCTGAGAGGACCTTCCTTAGACTAAGGAGGGAAGCAAGAGGAAAAAGAGTAGTGGGTGCTGAGGAAGAGGAAGAGTACTTTAAACTAGACATGAAGGAGAATATGGAAAACCATCATGAAGAAGAAGCTCACAACCATGGTAGAGAAGGTCTAGCAAATCATGCTGGGCAAGAGAGAAGAGTTCTAGGCTCCTACATCAATCCAAACCCAGGAAACTGTGGGAGTAGCATTCAAAAGCCAACTATACATGCCAACAACTTTGAACTAAAACCACAGCTCATCACCCTTATTCAGAACAACTGTTCATTTGGAGGAGGCGTCCAAGAAGACCCCAATCAACATCTAACCACCTTGAGGATATGCGATACTGTGAAGTCTAATGGTGTTCATCCTGACACCTATAGACTACTTTTGTTCCCTTTCTCACTCAAGGATAAGGCATCTAAATGGCTGGAATCCTTCCCTAAGGAGAGTTTGACAACCTGGGAAGATGTGGTGAACAAATTTTTAACCAGATTCTATCCTCCTCAAAGAATCAACAGGCTGAGAGCTGAGGTTCAAACTTTCAGGCAACAGGATGGTGAGACCCTATATGAAGCATGGGAGAGGTTTAAGGACCTAACAAGGAGGTGTCCACCAGATATGTTCAATGAATGGGTGTAGCTACACATTTTCTATGAAGGCCTTTCTTATGAATCAAAGAAAGTAGTAGATCACTCATCCGGGGGATCTCTGAACAAGAAGAAGACCATTGAGGAGGCCATAGATGTCATTAAAATTGTAGCAAAGAATGACTACTTCTTTGCCTCCGAAAGAGGGAACACTAGAGGAGTGATGGAGCTAAACAATGTAGATGCTCTGCTGGCCCAAAACAAGCTCATAACCAAGCAATTAGCTGACCTCACCAAGAAGATGGAGAAGAACCAAGTAGCAGCAATCACCACCTCATCAACAACCCAAGAGGGAGTGAATGCAGAGGCAGAGAGTGAGCAGGAGCAAGCCAACTACATTGGGAATTCACCTAGACAAAATCATGACCCATACTCCAAGACCTATAACCCTGGTTGGAGGAATCACCCAAACTTTGGGTGGGGGAATCAACAAGATCAAGCCCAAGATCAGAGACGTCACAACCCCAACAACAATGCAGCCCACCAACAATTCACACAGAGAACATATCAACACCACCGTAACAACACCTCTCCACGCCCATATCAAAACCAAAATAACACTCCTCATCCTTCTACCTCCAATCCCAACCTACCATCATCTAATGACAGACTCTCAAGGATTGAGAACCTGCTTGAAGGCATATGCCAAGAGATCCAAGACAACAAGGTGTTCAAGGAGGAAGTGTGAGCAAATTTTAAGAACCAGGGAGACACCATCAAGAGGTTGGAATCTCAAGTGGGGTATCTCTCTGAGCATATTCCCAAACCTACAGATGGATTCCCAAGTGACACAGAGAAAAATCTGAGAGGTGAAACAAAGAAAGTAAGATGGGAAATTGCAAGATGGTCACTATAAGTGGTAAGGAGACTGAGGACAAGCCAAACAAGCCGTCAGAACAACCTGGAGATACCTCAGCAGAGAAGAAGGAAAAAGATCACCAAGAACCAAAAATCTCACAACAGGAGCTGCTGAGACTCTATGCACCCTTTCCCCAACTACTCAATGGTGCTGTGGAGAAGAGAATATACTCAAGATTTCTTGACTTGTTTGCATCTCTGCATGTAAACATACCATTCATTAAGACCATCCAACAAATGCCTGCATACATCAATTATATGAAGGAACTGCTTTCTAGGAAAAGCTCACTCAAGGGAGGCCAAACTATAGTGATGAACAAGGAGTGCAGCGCCCTCATTCAACCAGAGTTGCCTACAAAAAGAAAGGACCCAAGGAGTTTTCACATCCCCTGTGCCATAGGAGAAACAATGTTTGATAAAGCACTCTGTGATTTGGGAGCAAGCATCAACTTAATGCCTTTATCCCTTATGAAGAGGCTGCAGATCAATGAGATAATGCCCACAGATGTAGTCATCAGGCTAGCTGATAAAACTCAAAAATAAGCAATAGGAGTGGTGGAAAATGTGTTGGTAAAGGTTGGGAAATACTTCCTCCCAACATACTTTGTCATATTGGACATGGAAGAGAGTCACACTCACCCAATCATATTGGGAAGACCATTCCTAGCTACAGCCAGAGCACTCATAGATGTAGAGCGAGGGGAGCTAATCTTGAGTATCCATGATGAACAACTCAACTTTAATGTCTTCAAACTCTCACAAGAAACAGATCAAGAGAACAAGGAACCAAGGAAGAATCACAGTGAGATACTGAAGGAAGAAACAAGCACTGAAGCACAACCAGCATATCTGGGAACTCCCTTGATTGATGAACAAGGCAAACAGCAATTGCCACAGCTCAAAGAAAATCAGGAGGAACCCAAACCACCAGAAGCATATAAGACCAGTAACCACATTTCCTTAGAGGAGGAGGTCACAAAGAGTAAGACAACATCACAAGGAACAAAGAAGAAGGTACCAAGGAGGTGGAGGAACAAGAAGATCCCTACCGAGGACTTCTCTCCAGGGGATAAAGTGATCTCAGCTTACTTCCCAAATATCCCCCCTGATCTCCCCACTGTACCATCTCAGTTACCTAAGGTCTTCACTATCAACAGAGTTCTATCTTTGGAACATGTAGAGATCATTGATACAACCAATGGATATAGGTCCACAGCTAGAGGGGAGGACTTGAAGCATTATCAACCTCCCTAATGAAGGAGTAACGTCAAGCTAGTGACGCTAAAGAAGCGCTTTATGGGAGGCAACCCATGTTTTATATGCTTTTAGAAAATAGTGAATAAGTCAATATTCATGAATTCTAACCCAAACTTGACAAACACTTGGTGAAATCCTTATTATGCAATATATAGTGAAGAATAAGTGGTGTTCAAAGCATGCCGAGAGATGCATGAATGCAAACCAGAGCATGTTAATCTTGGAGCCTTAAACAAAACTTTTTCATCACAGTGCTACAAACTAAGTTTGGTGTCACCCAAGGTGCTACCAATGTGCATATAAGGATACACAGTTAGTTAGTTAGTTGGTGTTCATGAATAAACAATCTAGTTCTTTTTCTTTATTATTCTAGCCATAAAGTTTAATTTCTCAATGATATTAATTTTTCTTATTTTTATAGGAAAAGGGAGGGATGCATTGGAAAGTGATGCCATGCAACATTGAAAAGAATGAGACCCTCAAAGACCGGGCAACACCCTTCATAAAGTTGATGATCCTTGTCCTTTCTCCATGCTGAACCCCATCCGTCCATCTCACACTCAAATCATCTATCTAAACCCTTCATTTGCCCATCACTTCCATATATAAGTAGCTCTCCCTCCATACCCCCTTCACATTCCAAACGCCTAGCTTAACATCTTCTTCTCAGAACCAAACCATTCTTACCACATTAAAAACATTCCACTTCACTCCCTTCATTACACTCAATCCTAAACAACCAAAAGTCTCCACACCCTTACCACCTTCACACATTAACTCCCATTCATGGCATCTTCGAGCTCTAAAAGAAGGAAGGGAAAGGAACCTATGGAGCAACACCCGTATGATGAAAAGAAATTTAGAAGCTTGCACCATGCATTGCAGTACGGGTGGATGGTTGATAAGGAAATAATTTATGAACTTGGATTTCAGGTCAGAAAGAATGAGTGTCCGGAAATCACGACGAAGGTAGAAAAGAGGCGATGGGAGCTCCTCACTGATCCGGTGGTTAAGGTAAATGCAAATCTTATAAGAGAATTCTATGCAAATGCAGTCCGATATGATAAGGAAGATGAGTCATATACAAGCTTTGTGAGAGGAAAGATTGTGGATTTCAGTCCCACGAGTGTCATGAGAGCATTAAAGCTACGGTCCATATCGTTTGAAGAAGAGAGTTATCATTCAAAAATGGACAACAGCCCCAATTATGACCAGATTGTGCAAGATATTTGTGTACCCAGAGCTGACTGGGAAAGATATGCGGATAGGAGACCAAGGTTCATCAAGAGAGTAGACCTCACTCCGGAAGCAAAGGGGTGGTTCGAAATTGTAAGGAGGTCCATCCTCCCAGCAGGGAACAACTCGGAGGTGAATCTCAAGAGAGCCACAATAGTGCACTGTATACTCAAAGGAGGAGAGATCAAGGTACATGAACTCATAGCCGCATGCATTAGAAAGATGGCAGAGAAAAGCGACTCAAGAGGAAAGTTAGGTTACCCCAGCACTATTTACCGACTATGCAAGAAAGCTAGGGTGGTGTTTGAAGATGAGGACCCCGTGTGGATAAAAGAGGGCATTCCAATAACCATTCGACGGATGCATGCTGCCGCATCCCCCCTGCCTCAACGTAAGCAAAGGAAGAGGCCAGCCCCTCAAGTAGTAGAAGGACAAATCTTAGAGGGGCAAGCACCAGCCACTTTGGATATGCACCAACTACAGGAAGCCATTGATGGCCTATCTAGACAATATTTGGAAAGCCAAGGAGCACAGAAAGAGCTTCAACTACAGATGATGGGGCAGCAAGAGGAATCACTCTCAAGATGGATGACTCAACAAGGGGAGTGGCAAAAGCAAATGATGGAGCAGCAACTGAGTCAAGGACAACAATGGAGTGAAACATTCCACAGGATAGAACAAAGGCAAAATGAACAACAAGAATCCATCCAAAAGCTAATTAACATCCAAAGACATCAAGGTGCACACATACATGAGATGCATCGAAGACAAATAGAACAGGCAGAACCATTGGACGAGCAAAGGGCATTCGCAGAAGGAGTTTACATGAGCGAGACTGGGCATCATATAAACACTCAAGACAGGCTCGGATACTTAGTAGGACAGCTGCCTATATTGCATCCGGGAATCGCAAGGTATGAAGAAATGAAGGATGAATTAGCACAAGAAGAAAGACAAAGGGTGGAAGAGAGTCATGAATCAGTGAGGAAGGCACTTGAGGAGTGGAAGCAAGCAAGATTGGAACGGATGCGAGGAAATACAAGAGGACACAAGGAAGACAAACAAGGAGGGGAGCATGGGCAACCACATGAATAAAAGGTGGTGGAGTTCCTTCTTTGGTCCATCTTTTTCAATGCTTTAAATAAGGAAGATCTTGTATAAAATAGAACATGCTTCCATGTTAGTTTGAACCTTTTTCAATTCTGTCTTTTAAACTTTTTGTTGATTAGGGCTGTGTTTTCTAGTCTGAATGTCATTACTGCATCATTCCCTTACTTAATTATATGCTTGTCCTTTTGAATCAAATGAAAAGAGAATAAGTGTTTTATAAAAGACTAGAGTGGAGTTCATACTATGGAGTAAGTTCCTGAGTTTGTGGTGTGGTCATAAGTTAGCTAAGTTGGTTCAACCACAAGGTGGGAAGACAACTATCTGTCATGAATCATATGCTTGAACACACCCCATGAGACTAGCTAAATAACAAGATCCTAATAAGAAAAAGGGAAAAAACAATCAAAGTTGAAGAATAAAGGAAAAATAGCAAGAAAAAAGGCTAGGCACCAACGGTTTAAGTCTTGAGGGATGTGTCTGTGGTGTTCCTGTACCAAGGATCTGCTTGGATTACTAAGCTCTCAGGGGTGCTTTATCACCTGGTAACTTGGGTTAACTAACCCGGGATTATCAGCTGAAAGTCCACTATCAAGAGCAATCTTTGCTACAGAACATTTAGTAACCCAAAGAGGTGCTGGACACCAAGACCTTGAATGACTCATTTCTCTTGGCATTCCATTCATCATTCTCTTGTTCCAGTACTTGCTTAGGGACAAGCAAGCTTTAAGTTTGGTGTTGTGATGCCAGGGCATTTTGGCCAGTTTCACTGACCTTTTCTTTACTGTTTTTAAGGTAGTTTCATGCATTTTCTTAGAAAATAAGCTAGTTTTGGATAGATATTCACTTACATCTTGATTCAAGCATACATTGTGCACTTTACATGATTTCATGAGAATTTTGCATGAATTATATGACAAATTGGATGATGCACGACTCATGACTTGGACTAGAACTTTGATACACTTTATTGCTTGATTTCAGGACAAAGAAAGCAACGAAGAACCACGTTAGCAGCCACGTTAGTCTAACTAACGTGACCACTAACGTGGAATGGGAGCTATCTTGCAACGTTAATGAGAAAAGTAATCGCCAATAACGCCCTCGAAGCCATCATAACCCACGTTAAGAGTCACGTTAACAAAGTTAACGTGAACTCTAACGTGGAAGAAAGAAAATGGAGCCAACGTTAGTGACACTTACCTTTGTCACTAACGTTGGACCAAGCTCATAAGTGGCCACATTAAGAGCCATGTTAACTTAGTTAACGTGGACTCTAACATTAAGAAGCAAAAGAGAAGCCAACGTTAGTGACATTCACCTTTGTCACTAACGTTGGCTAAGCCTCCATAAGCCACGTTAACTCACACGTTAACTTAGTTAACGTGGAAGCTAACGTGGAGAGAGCAATTGATAGCCAACGTTAGTGACACTTACCTTTGTCACTAACGTTGGGGTGAACCACCAAGAGCCACCATGAGCAACGTTAACTTAGTTAACGTGGATTAGTGACACTTACCTTTGTCACTAACGTTGGGGTGAACCACCAAGAGCCACCATGAGCAACGTTAACTTAGTTAACGTGGAAGCTAACGTGGATAAAGAGAAGATGAGCCAACGTTAGTGACACTCACCTTTGTCACTAACATTGGAGATGGCTAGCATGACTTTGTTAGAAGCCACGTTAACTTAGTTAACGTGGACTCTAACGTGGGAAATAGGGGCACATTGGAACGTTAGTGACAAAGGTAAGTGTCACTAACGTTCTCGAAGAATTGGCACTGCTACGTTAGAAGCCACGTTACCTAGTTAATCATGGACTCTAACGTAGGGACAAGGGAAGACTCTCCACGTTATTGGGAAAGGTAAGTCCCAATAACGTGTGCGAAGGACCAAGAGGCAACGTTAGTGGTCACGTTAGTGCCACTAATGTTGAAGTCAACGTGGTCATATTTTGGTTAGGAACGTTAGTGAAAAAGGTGATTGTCACTAACGTTCTCGAACCCACACTTTCACTTAACGTTGACACTACTAACGTCCTGAGCCAAAGTCCTTGCCTACTTCACCTTTTCTCTTTGCAAGCAAAGCTAAGCCTAATGAAAAGGATAACTGCTTCAAACTCAAGATTCAGAGGCCCATACCCAAGACTTGAAGAGCCAACTAGAAGATCGGAAGAGTAGTATATATAGGAGTAGCTTTGAATTAGTTGGAGAGTTGGAAACTTTAGGGAGCCTTTGGCATAAGAACTACTCTCTGTATTTACTTTCTCTACACTTCTAGTTTTACTTTCATCATGTATTCTCCATCTTGGTTTACATTTTCCAAAGCTATGAACTACTAAACCCCTTTCAACGGGTTAGGGAGCTCTGTTGTAATTTGATGGATCAATATTAGTTTTCATTCTCCTTCTTCTATATTTTCTCTTGATTTTACTAGAAAGCTTTCGATCTTCATCCAATTGCATAGTTATCTTGGAAAAGAAGCTATTTATACTTGGATCTCTTCTGAACCTTGAAAGAGGAATGAAGAGATCATGCTAGAAATGCTTTCTCATGTTGGACCAAATTGGGTTTGGATGGATATGTGACTATAATCCTACCAATACTTGATTTGGGAAATGCATGTGGTATAATCAGTGACCATACTTCATCTCTTCTCATGAGCAATTGACCAAGGAATTGGCTATTGATCAAGATTTAAGAGATTGAATTACCAAGAAATTGGAATTCGATCACTTAAGATTGCCAAGGAGATCAATGAATGCATTGATTGAGGAAGAGATGAAAATGAACTTGATCCGGAGAATGCAACATCTCCTGAGCCCAATGAACTCCTGATGCCCAGAAAACTTGTCTCATAACAAATTTCCTTCGGTAAGTGTACCGAATTTGTCGTCAAATAAAAACTCACAATAGAGTAAGGTCGAATCCCACAAGGATTGATTGATCACGCAAATTTAATTAGAGGCATGTTCTAGTTGAGCGAATGGATGAAGATCGAAAGCTTTCAAGTAAAATCAAGAGAAAAGATAGAAGAAGAATAATGAAAACTAGTATTGATCCATCAAATTACAACAGAGCTCCCTAACCCAATGAAAGGGGTTTAGTTGTTCATAGCTCAGGAAAATAAAAACAAAGATGGAGAATACATCATGAAACTAGAAGTGCAGAGAAAGTAAAATACAGAGAGTAGTTCTATGCCCAGAGGCTTCCTATATTTTCCAACTCTCAAAATAATTCAAAGTTACTCCTATATATACTACTCTTCTACTCTTCTAGTTGGTTTTTCAAGTCTTGGGTCTGGGCCTTTGGATCTTGAGTTTGAAGTAGTTATCTTCTTCATTGGGCTTGGCTTTACTTGCAGAGAGAAATTGTGAAGTGGGAAGAGACTTTAGCTCAGGACGTTAGTGGTGTTAATGTTCAGTGAAAATATGGGTTCGAGAACGTTAGTGACATTCAACTTTTTCACTAACGTTCCTTACCCAAGTAAGAGCCACGTTAACCTCAACATTAGTGGCACAAACATTGCCACTAACGTTGCCTCTTTGTCCTTCGCGCACGTTATTGGGACTCAACTTTCCCAATAATGTTGAGAAGCCTCCCCCTTCCCAACGTTAGAGTCCACGTTAACTTAGTTAACGTGGCTCTTTTAACGTAGGCTTGCCAACCTTCGAGAACGTTAGTGACACTTAACATTGTCACTAACGTTCCAATGTGCCCCTTAGCTCCCACGTTAGAGTACACGTTAACTAGGTTAACATGGCTTCTAACGTGGCCTATGATAGCCATCTCTAACATTAGTGACAAAGTTGAGTGTCACTAACATTGGTTCAACATTCCCTTATTCACGTTAGCTTCCACGTTAACTAAGTTAACGTGGGAGTTAACGTGGCTCATGGTGGCATGTGTGGGCTCCTTCCAACGTTAGTGACAATGTTGGGTGTCACTAACGTTGGCGTCACCTCCCTTCCTCACGTTAGCTTCCACGTTAACTAGGTTAACATGGGAGTTAACGTGGCCTACTGTGTCTTGGCCAACGTTAGTGATAATGTTGAATGTCACTAACGTTGGCTTCCCCCCTTTCTTCTTAACGTTAGAGGCCACGTTAACTAAGTTAACGTGGTGACTAACGTGGCCACTTATGAGCTTGGTCCAATGTTAGTGATAATATTAAGTGTCACTAACGTTGGCTCCATTTCCTTTCTTCCATGTTAGAGTTCACGTTAACTTAGTTAACATGACTCCTAACGTGGGCAATGATGGCTTCGAGAGCATTATTGGCAATCA
>NC_029791.2:89395873-89405545 GCF_000816755.2 Arachis ipaensis
CTTAAAGCTTGCTTGTCCCTAAGCAAGTACTGGAACAAGAGAATGATGAATGGAATGCCAAGAGAAGTGAGTCATTCTTGTCGAAGTCATGTCCCTGGTTGTATGGTGGTTTCATGCATAGCAACTTAGGTTCATTCCTGGCTTTCAGACCTTTATCATGTCCTAGAATACTCACTGTGATTGCATCCCATGAAACTTTTATTTATTGATCCTTTTGTTGTTATTTCAGGGCTTATTTGTGTTCTTAGGCTAAGTGTTCTGTAAGGGGGCAACTCTTTAAAATAAGCTTTCAGCCAACACTCCCGAACCAGTTAGTTCAAGGTGCTAGGTGTTGAAGCACCCCTAAGGACTTACTTGCTCAAGTCTCTCCCCCATACATACACACCAAAGGCACATAGTTTATTTATTTTCTTTTCTTGAGACCTTGGTGTCCAGCACCTCTTTGGGTTACTAAATGCTCTGTAGTGAGGGTTACTCTTGATAGTGGATTTTCAGCTGATAATCCCGAGTTAGTTAACCCAAGTTACCAAGTGATTAGGCACCCCTAAGAGCTTATTCATCCAAGTAGATCCCTCACACAGGAGCACCACAGACACATGCCTCAAGATTAAAAACCATTGGTGCCTAGCCTTATTGCTTGTTCGTTTTCTTTTATTCCTCAACTTTGATTATTCTTTCCCTTTTTTTCTTATTAGGATCTTCTTATTTAGCTAATCTCATGGGGTGTGTTTCAAGCATAGCATTCCTGACAGATAGTTGTCTTCCCACCTTATGGTTGAACCAACCTAGCTAACTTATGACTATACCATAAACTCATGAACTTATTCCATAGTATGAACTCCTCTCTGGTCTTTAAAAATACTCATTCTCTTTTTCATTTGATTTAAAGGGACAGGCATACAAGTAAGTAAGGAAATGATGTAGTAACATAAAGACTAGCAAACATAGACCTATTCAGGAAGAAAACTTTAAAGACAGAATTTAAAAAGTTCAACTAACATGGAAGCATGTTCTATTTCATACAAGATCTTCCTTATTTAAAGCATAGAAAAAGATGGACCAAAGAAGGAACTCCACCACCTTTTACTCTTGTGGACGTCCATGCTCTCCTTCTTGCTTGTCCTCCTGGTGGTTTTCTTGATTGCTTGTGCTCCCACTTCCCTTGCCTTTTCCAAGCAGCTTCTTCCAGAAACCACCATTTTCCATCCTCGTCTTGAGTGTTTCCTTCTGCTATTTCACCTTCCTCTCTTCTTGTTCTATAAAATCGTTTTGGACCTCATCATATGTAGGGATGGCATAGTGTAGATGATGCATATTACTGGACATGTAGTTCAACTTGGCTTGAGTGTTGACGTTGAACTCCTCCCTATGTAGTTGCTGTCCTTCATTAAGTACAGTGAACTCATTGAATGCTTTCATCTGGGCTATTTGTCGCTGATTGAGTTCCTGCAAATGCTTATCTTAACGTTCTTGCCTCTCAGTAACTTGGTGGATGGTTTGAGTGAGCTGGGAGTATTGTTCCTGTTACTGCTCCATTTGTTGTTTCTGCCATTCTTCTTGTTGCCTCATCCGGTTTAGTATTTGCTCTTGTCCTTCCATATGTCTCATCCCCAAATCTTCAATATCTCTTAGAAGGTGATTCATATTAAAGTCAGCTGGGTAAGGATGCTCTCCTTATTGATATTCTTCCTGATGAGACTCCTCTTGGTGAGCTCCTTCTTTTGCTTTTAGTTTCCCTATTTGTGGCCTTCTTTGTTGCTGAGCAGGTGTAGTATAGGCCATACGCTGGGTTGTCATTAGCCTCCCAGGATTCACCCAGTCTGGATTGCTATCCTCAAAGACTACCTTGGCCTTTGTGCACAATCGGAGAATGGTGCTAGGGTACCAAAGCCTGGAACCTGATTCAAGTTTCTCAGCTGAATCTTGAACTCCCTCATATATAAGTTCATGCACATTGATTTCTCCACCTTGTACTAGGCAATGTACCATAGTTGCTCGATTAATATTTACCTCTGAATTATTTGCAGCTGGGAGAATAGACCTCCTCACGAGTTCAAACCACCCCTTGGCTTTTGGGCTAAGGTCTCCCCTCTTGATGAATCGGCGTCTCCCATCTCCATACCTCTCCCAGTCAGCTGCTATAACACAGATGTCAGTCACGATCTCAGTGAGATCATCATTGTCTTGGCTCTTACTTATCCTTGCATGATAGCTGGGCTCATCAAAATGTGGTGATTTCAGGTGAAGAGTTCTTATTATAGCATTTGGGCTGAAGTCCACCTCCTTTCCTCTTACATAGCTTTTGAAGGTTGGGGCCCTGGTTTTGTCTTCTCTGACCACATTTGCATAAAACTCTTTGATGAGGGTTGCATTGATCTTCCCCTCTGGATTGGTGAGCATTTGCCACCCTCTTTCTTCAATCTTCTCTCGAATCTGTGGGCAGTCGTCTTCATTGATTTGGAAGGTTAACTCGGGCAGTATCTTTTTGAGCTTTATCCGCTCAAATTCTCGTTCATGGAAGGCAGTCTTGTATCTCTTCTCGTTGAAATGAATGTTCTCCATTGGTTCCTTCCTCTTCTGCCTCTTGGAGCTTGATGATGCCATGAATGAAGTTAATGCGAAAAGGGTGTAGTGAAGGGAAGAATTGTGGGATTTAGAGAGTGGGAAGTTGAAGAACTAGTTGCTGGAAAGTGAAGTGCAAGGGATATGAATTTCGAATGTGGAGATGGTGCGGATTGGATCCACTTAATAGAGAAGTGATGAAGATATGAAAGGTGTGGATTGATGGGGTTGGTGTATGATGAACGGATGGGGTTTTGCATGGAGTAAGCACGAGGATTACCAACTTTATGATGGAGTTGGTTCAGTTTCCAAGTTTGTTCTTCCTCCAATGTTGCATGGCAACCATTCCCAATGCATTCCCCCTTGAGGCATGTGTGTAGTACCCCTCTTCATGAAGTGGCCGAACCTTTCTCATTAAATTGTCCAATCAATCTCCTTCAATGCTCCTTTCTCTTCCCTATAAAGATCAAATAAGAAAAGTAAGAAATATATAAAAAAAATCAATTTAAATTTTATGGCTAGAATAATAAAGAGAAGAAAAGATTTTGTTTATTCATGAACTCCAACTAACTAACTAACTGTGTATCCTTATATGCACATGGTGCCACCAAACTTAGTTTGGAGCATTGTGATGAAAAGTTCTGTTCAAAGCTCCAAGACTAACATGCTCTCAGTTGCATTCATGCTTTCTTGGCACGCTTTGAACACCAAACTTGTTCTTCACTATATACTGCAATATAGCAAGTTTGGGTTAGAATTTATGAATATTGACTTATTCACTAGTAAAAGCTAATAAAACATGGGTTGCCTCCCATGAAGCGCTTCTTTAGCGTCACTAGCTTGACGTTTCTCCTTCATCAGGGAGGTTAATAATGCTTCAAGTACTCCCCTCTTGCCTTGGACTTATATCCATTGGTTGTATCAATGATCTCTACATGTTCCAAGGAGAGAACTCTGTTGATGGTGAGGACCTTAGGTAACTGAGATGGTACAGTGGGGAGATTAGGGGGGATATCTGGGAAGTAAGCTGAGATCACTTTATCTCCTGGAGAGAAGTCTTCTGTAGGGATCTTCTTGTTCCTCCACCCCCTTGGTACCTTCTTTTTTGTCCCTTTCGATGCTGCCTTGCTCTTGGCGACTTCTTCTTCTAAAGGAATTTTGTTGTTGTCTTCACATGCCTCTGGTAGTTTAGGTTCCTCCAGCTTCTCTTTGAGCTGTGACAATTGCTGTTTGCCTTGTTCATTATTCAGTGGGGTTCTTAGATGTGTTGGTTGTGCTTCAGTGCTTGTTTCCTCTGTTAGCATCTCATTATGATCATTGCTTGGTTCTTTGTTTTCTGGATCTTCTTCTTGTGAGAGTTTGAAGACATTAAAGCTGAGTCGTTCATCATGGATCCTCAATATTAGCTCCCCTCGCTCCACATCTATGAGTGCTCTGGCTGTAGCTAGGAATGGTCTTCCCAATATGATTGGGTGAGTGTGACTCTCTTCCATGTCTAAGATGACAAAGTCTGTGGGAAGAAAGTATTTCCCCACCTTTAACAACACGTTTTCCACCACTCCTCTTGCTTGTCTTTGAGTTTTGTCAGCCAGCCTGATGACTATATCTGTGGGCAATATCTCATTGATCTGCAGCCTCTTCACCAGGGATAAGGGCATTAAGTTGATGCTTGCTCCCAAATCGCAGAGTGCTCTATCAAACATTGTTTCCCCTATGGCATAGGGGACATGAAAACTCCCTGGATCGTTTCTTTTCGTAGGCAACTGCGGTTGAATGAGGGCACTGTACTCCTTATTCATTACTATAGTTTGGTCTCCCTTGAGTGAGCTTTTTCTGGGAAGCAGCTCCTTCATATACTTGATGTATGCAGGCATTTGTTGGATAGTCTTGATGAACGGTATGTTCACATGAAAAGATGCAAACAAGTCAAGAAATCTTGAGTATATTCTCTTCTCCACAGCACCCTTGAGCAGTTGGGGAAAAGGTGCATAAAGTCTCAGCAGCTCCTGTTTTGAGATTTCTGGTTCTTGGTAATCTTTTTCCCCTCCTCTACTGAGGTATCTTCAGGTTGTTCTGATAGCTTGCTTGGCTTGTCCTCAGTCTCCTTATCACTTATAGTGATCATGTTGCAATCTTCCCATCTTACTTTCTTTGTTTCACCTCTCGGATTCTTCTCTGTGTCACTTGGAAATCCATCTGTGGGTTTGGGAATTTGTTCAGAGAGATACCCCACTTGGGATTCCAACCTCTTGATTGTGTCTCCCTGGTTCTTGAAACTGGCTCGCACTTCCTCCTTGAACACCTTGTTGTCTTGAATCTCCTTGCTTATGCCTTCAAGTAGATTCTCAATCTTTGAGATTCTTTCATCAAATGATGATAGGTCAGGCTGAGGAGGGTTATTCTGGCCTTGATATGAATGTGGAGAGGTGTTGTTATGGGGGTGTTGATATGGTCTAGATGTGAAGTGTTGGTGGGCTGCATTGTTTGGATTCGGGCGTCTTTGATCAAGGCTTTGGTCTTGTTGATTTCCCCACCCAAAGTTTGGGTGATTCCTCCATCCAGGGTTGTAGGTCTTGGAGTATGGATCATGGTTTTGCCTAGGTGAATTCCCAATATAGTTGGCTTGCTCCTGACTATCCTCTACTTCTTCATTTACTCCTTCTTGGGTTGTTGATGAAGTGGAGATTGTTGCTACTTGGTTCCTCTCCATCTTCTTGGTGAGGTCAGCCAGCTGCTGAGTAATGAGCTTGTTTTGGGCCAGCAGAGCATCTACATTGTTTAGCTCCATTACTCCTCTTGTGTGCTCTCTTTCGGAAGCATAGAAGTAGTCATTCTCTGCTACAGTTTCAATGACATCTATGGCCTCCTCAATGGTCTTCTTCTTGTTCAAAGATCCTCTGGATGAATGGTCTACGGCCTTCTTTGACTCATAAGAGAGCCCTTCATAGAAAATGTGCAGCTGCACCCATTCATTGAACATATCTCATGGCCACCTCCTTGTTAGGTCTTTAAACCTCTCCCATGCTTCATATAGAGTCTCACCATCTTGTTGCCTGAAAGTTTGGACCTCAGCTCTCAGCCTATTGATTCGTTGAGGAGGGTAAAATCTTGTTAAGAATTTGTTCACCATATCTCCCCAAGTTGTCAAGCTCTCCCTGGGGAAAGACTCCAGCCACTTGGCTGCCTTATCCTTGAGTGAGAATGGAAATAAGAGCAGTCTATAGGCATCAGGATGAACACCATTAGACTTCTCTGTGTCACATATTCTCAGGAAGGTGGTTAGATGTTGATTGGGGTCCTCTTGGACACTTCCTCCGAACGAACAGTTGTTCTGAACAAGGGTGATGAGCTGTGGTTTTAGTTCAAAATTGTCGGCATGGATGGTTGGCTTTTGAATGCTACTTCCACAGTTTCCTGGGTTTGGATTGATGTAAGAGCCTAAAACTCTTCTATCCTCCCCATCATGATTTGCTCGACCTCTTCCGCCATGGTTGTGAGCCTCTTCCTCACGATGGTTTTCCATGTTTTCTTCCATGTTTGGTTCAAAGAATTCCTCAAAGTGTTCCTCCTCTTCTTCAGCACCAACTACACGTTTTTCTCTTGCCTCCCTCCTTAGTCTAAGGAAGGTTTTCTCAGGTTCAGAATCAAAGGAAGTTGAAGCCCTGCTTCTTCTCCCTGTCAAACAACCAACAAGTACAAGCAAAGAGAATAGGTACAAAAAGTATATCTATCAGAATTACTGTTAGTGTGAGTGATGCAATATATCAAACAGTTAGTGGGTTAGTGAGATGAATAGTAAATAACAAAGAAAATTAAATCGGGGAAAGGGAAGAAATTAACTAAAACAAGAAGTAAATGACTCAAACAGAAAATTAAATCAAACAAAAATAAAATGCTCAATCTAGTTATCCTCCAATCTAATCATTGTTGATGCACAATCAATCCCCGGCAACGGCGCCATAAACTTGATGCACGGAAAACTTGTCTCATAACAAATTTTCTTCGGCAAGTGTACCGAATTTGTCGTCAAGTAAAAACTCACAATAGAGTGAGGTCGAATCCTATAAGGATTGATTGATCAAGCAACTTTAATTAGAGGTATGTTCTAGTTGAGCGAATCAGGATTTGAGTTTAGAATTGCAGAAAATAAAATGGCGGGAAGGTAAATGACAGAAAAAGTAAATGCTAGAATTGAAGAACTGAAAGTAAATGACTGAAGTAAATTGCAGAATTGTAAATGGGAATGGGGGAATTGCTCATGAAAGTAAATGACAGAAAATAAAGAGAATGGGTAAGATCAGAAATGGGGAGTTCATTGGGCTTAGGAGATGTTGCATTCTCTGGATCAATTTCATTTTCATCTCTTCCTCAATCAATGCACTCATTGATCTCCTTGGCAATCTTAAGTGATTGAATTACAATTTCTTGTAATTCAATCTCTCAAATCTTGATCAATAGCCAATTCCTTGGTCAATTGCTCATGAGAAGAGATGAAGTATGGTCACTGATTATACCACATGCATTTCCCAAATCAAGTGTTGAGAGGATTATAGTTAAATATCCATCTAAACCCAATTTGGTCCAGCATGAGAAAGCATTTCTAGCTTGATCTCTTCATTCCTCTTTCAAGGTTCAGAAGAGATCCAAGTATGAATAGCTTCTTTTCCAAGATAACTACCCAATTGGATGAAGATCGAAAGCTTTCAAGTAAAGTCAAGAGAAAAGATAGAAGAAGAATAATGAAAACTAGTATTGATCCATCAAATTACAACCGAGCTCCCTAACCCAATGAAAGGGGTTTAGTTGTTCATAGCTTTGGAAAATGAAAACAAAGATGAAGAATACATCATGAAACTAGAAGTGCAGAGAAAGTAAAATACAGAGAGTAGTTCTATGCCCAGAGGCTCCCTATATTTTCCAACTCTCAAAATAATTCAAAGTTACTCCTATATATACTACTCTTCTACTCTTCTAGTTGGTTCTTCAAGTCTTGGGTCTGGGCTTTTGGATGTTGAGTTTGAAGCAGTTATCTTCTTCATTGGGCTTGACTTTACTTGCAGAGAGAAATTGTGAAGTGGGCAGAGACTTTAGCTCAGGACGTTAGTGGTGTTAACGTTCAGTGAAAATATGGGTTCGAAAACGTTAGTGACATTCAACTTTTTCACTAACGTTCCTTACCCAAGTAAGAGCCACGTTAACCTCAACGTTAGTGGCACAAACGTTGCTACTAACGTTGCCTCTTTGTCCTTCGTGCACGTTATTGGGACTCAACTTTCCCAATAGTGTTGAGAAGCCTCCCCCTTCCCAACATTAGAGTCCACGTTAACTTAGTTAACGTGGCTCTTTTAACGTAGGCTTGCCAACCTTCGAGAACGTTAGTGACACTTAACATTGTCACTAACGTTCCAATGTGCCCCTTAGCTCCCACATTAGAGTACACGTTAACTAGGTTAACGTGGCTTCTAACGTGGCCTATGCTAGCCATATCTAACGTTAGTGACAAAGTTGAGCGTCACTAACGTTGGTTCAACATTCCCTTATTCACGTTAGCTTCCATGTTAACTAAGTTAACGTGGGAGTTAACGTGGCTCATGGTGGCATGTGTGGGCTCCTTCCAACGTTAGTGACAATCTTGGGTGTCACTAACGTTGGCGTCACCTCCCTTCCTCACGTTAGCTTCCACGTTAACTAGGTTAACGTGGGAGTTAATGTGGCCTAGTGTGACTTGGCGAACGTTAGTGATAATGTTGAATGTCACTAACGTTGGCTTCCCCCTTTCTTCTTAACGTTAGAGGCCACGTTAACTAAGTTAACGTGGTGACTAACGTGGCCACTTATGAGCTTGGTCCAACGTTAGTGATAACGTTTAGTGTCACTAACGTTGGCTCCATTTCCTTTCTTCCACGTTAGAGTTCACGTTAACTTAGTTAACGTGAATCTTAACGTGGGCAATGATGGCTTCGAGAGCGTTATTGGCAATCACTTTTCTCATTAACTTTGCAAGTTATTCCTATTCCATGTTAGTGTTATCGTTAGTGTAACTAACGTAGCCACTAATGTGGTTCTTCTTTGCTTCCCTTGTCCTGAAATCAAGCAATAAAGTGTATTAAAGTTCTAGTCCAAGTCATGGGAAATGCAACATCCAATTTGTCCTTAAATTCATGCAAAATCCTCATGAAATCATGTAAATTGCACAATGCATGCTTGAATCAAGATGTAAGTGAATATCTACCCAAAACCAGCTCATTTCCTAAGGAAATGCATGAAACTACCCTAAAAACGGTAAAGAAAAGGTCAGTGAAATTGGCCAAAATGCCCTGACATCAACTCCCCATTTCTGATCTTACCCATTCTCTTTAATTTCTTCCGTTTACTTTTATGAGCAATTACCCCATTCCCTTTTAAGATTCTGCAATTTACTTTCCACATTTACATTCAGCTCTTTATTTCTAGCATTTACTGTTTCTGCTATTTACTTTTCCGCCATTTAATTTTCTGCAAATCTCAAATCAAATTCTGGTTCACTCAACTAGAACATTCCTCTAACTAAAGTTGCTTGTTCAATCAATCTCTGTGGGATTTGACCTCACTCTATTGTGAGTTTTTACTTGACGACAAATTCGGTACACTTGCCGAAGAAAATTTGTTGAGAGACAAGTTTTGTGTGTATCATTCTTCCTCAATCAATGTATTCATTGATCTCGTTGGCAATCTTAATTGATTAGATCCCAATTCCTTGGCAATCTAATCTCTCTAAGCATGAACAATTGCCCAATTCCTTGATTTAAGTGCTCATGGAAAGAGATAAAGTTTGGTCACGGATTATACCACACAAATTCATAGATCAAAGTATTGGTAGGACTACATGTCACTATATCCATCCAAACCCCAATCTAATCCAATGTGAGAAAGCAATTCTAGCATGATCTCCTCATTCCTCTTCCAAGGTTCCGAGGATATCCAAATATGAATAGCTTCTTTCCCAAGATAACTATCCAATTGGATGAAGAACGAAAGGTTTCTAGTAAAATCAAGAGAAAAGAAAGAAAAAGAAGAATGAAAACTAGTATTGATCCATTGAATTTACACAGAGCTCCCTAACCCAATGAA
>NC_029791.2:89407259-89445898 GCF_000816755.2 Arachis ipaensis
GTTAATGTGGTGACTAACGTGGCCACTTATGAGCTTGGTCCAACGTTAGTGATAATGTTAAGTGTCACTAACGTTGGCTCCATTTCCTTTCTTCCACGTTAGAGTTCACGTTAACTTAGTTAACGTGAATCTTAACGTGGGCAATGATGGCTTCGAGAGCGTTATTGGCAATCACTTTTCTCATTAACTTTGCAAGTTATTCCTATTCCATGTTAGTGTTATCGTTAGTGTAACTAACGTAGCCACTAATGTGGTTCTTCTTTGCTTCCCTTGTCCTGAAATCAAGCAATAAAGTGTATTAAAGTTCTAGTCCAAGTCATGGGAAATGCAACATCCAATTTGTCCTTAAATTCATGCAAAATCCTCATGAAATCATGTAAATTGCACAATGCATGCTTGAATCAAGATGTAAGTGAATATCTACCCAAAACCAGCTCATTTCCTAAGGAAATGCATGAAACTACCCTAAAAACGGTAAAGAAAAGGTCAGTGAAATTGGCCAAAATGCCCTGACATCAACTCCCCATTTCTGATCTTACCCATTCTCTTTAATTTCTTCCGTTTACTTTTATGAGCAATTACCCCATTCCCTTTTAAGATTCTGCAATTTACTTTCCACATTTACATTCAGCTCTTTATTTCTAGCATTTACTGTTTCTGCTATTTACTTTTCCGCCATTTAATTTTCTGCAAATCTCAAATCAAATTCTGGTTCACTCAACTAGAACATTCCTCTAACTAAAGTTGCTTGTTCAATCAATCTCTGTGGGATTTGACCTCACTCTATTGTGAGTTTTTACTTGACGACAAATTCGGTACACTTGCCGAAGAAAATTTGTTGAGAGACAAGTTTTGTGTGTATCATTCTTCCTCAATCAATGTATTCATTGATCTCGTTGGCAATCTTAATTGATTAGATCCCAATTCCTTGGCAATCTAATCTCTCTAAGCATGAACAATTGCCCAATTCCTTGATTTAAGTGCTCATGGAAAGAGATAAAGTTTGGTCACGGATTATACCACACAAATTCATAGATCAAAGTATTGGTAGGACTACATGTCACTATATCCATCCAAACCCCAATCTAATCCAATGTGAGAAAGCAATTCTAGCATGATCTCCTCATTCCTCTTCCAAGGTTCCGAGGATATCCAAATATGAATAGCTTCTTTCCCAAGATAACTATCCAATTGGATGAAGAACGAAAGGTTTCTAGTAAAATCAAGAGAAAAGAAAGAAAAAGAAGAATGAAAACTAGTATTGATCCATTGAATTTACACAGAGCTCCCTAACCCAATGAACGAGGTTTAGTTGTTCATAGCTCTCAAAATGGAAATTGGAATCTAAAGATACATTATTAAAATGAAACAGAAAAGTGAAAAATGCAGTAAAGAGTAATATCCGATCCACAAAAAAGTAAAAAGTCCTCTCTAACTTAAATTCTAAGCTATTTATACACTTTCTTCCATTGATCTTCAATCTCTGAATTGTGCTTTTGGCCGTGATGGAATTGGATTGAAATGGCTTCCAATTGGTTTCCTTTACTGTTGAGAAGAGATCTGTTTGAATTAGAAGTTCTGGTGCTTCAAGTTAGAGTCAACGTTTGAGGGCCAATGTTGACTCAAACGCCTTTCAATAAAACCAAATGAATTTGCTGTCATTGGCGTTTGACTCAACGTTGGGGGGCCAATGTTTTCATATCCATGTATACGTGCCTTGCGCATTTGTGCCCATCGGGAAAAAAGGCTCATCCACGCGTGCGCGTGCTGTACGCATGCGCATTGATGCAAAAATATCATTTTCCAGTTTTAAACAAAGGTAGAAGAGCGTTGGACTTAGCATTGGACCTCCAACGTTCCCTCCAACGTTAGCATATCCACGCATGCGCGTACACCACGCGTATGCGTGAAGGGTGTGATTTTGCTTATTCACGCGTGCGCGTACACAACGCCTACGCGTGAATTGCCCTTTTTCCTATCGACGCGTATGCGTCACTGGCGCGTACGCGTGGATTCAAGTTTTTCAATTCCAAATTCTGGGATTGGCATTGCGAACGTTGGAGGCAGCATTTCAGGTAACGTTGGACCTCCAACGTTCGTTTGGTGACGCGTACGCGTGACCTACGCATACGCGTGACCCACGCATACGCGTGGATGGTCAATTTTGCCATTCCACACGTGCGCGTGACTCACGCTTGCGCGCGGATATAGAAATTTTCTTGTTTGACGCATACGCGTACGCGTCGCTCAAAAATTCTTTAGCTCCAGAATTGAACATTTTATCACAAATTTGGGGGTAACGTTGGCTTGCCAACATTGGCTTGCCAACGTTACCACAAACGTGAGCACCAGCACATTATGCAGAGAATTGTTCTTCTCCCTTCCAACGTTTGAGGCAACGTTGGTGGTCCAACTTGGCCACCAACATTGCTTCTTCTTCATCTCTTCTATGCTCCTTCTTCAACTTCCTTCCATGCCTTTGATACGTAAAAAAAATTAATTTCACGTAATTACCGGCAAGTATACCGGGTCGTATCAAGTAATAAAACTCACTAAGAGTGTTGTCGATCCCACAGAGATTGGTAGATTAAGCAACTTTAGTTAAATGGTAGATTTAGTCAAGCAAACATGGTTTTGATTTCAAGAGATTTGTGATTTTTGGACATAATTGCAAAAATTAAATGACAAGGAATCTAAAGAATTGCAATGAAGAAAGAAAATAAAAGTAAATGACTAAAACTTAAAGTGCAAGAAACTTAAATGACATCAAACATAAATTGCAAGAAAGTAAAGGTTGCACAAATTTAAAGAACATAAGAGTAAATGTCAAGAAATTGAGAAACAGAATGTAAATGACAAGAATAATAAATTGCAAGAATGTAGAAGGGAATTGGGTAATGGGTATTCAAACAACTAAAGAACAAAAGAGATGAAACTTAATGATGGGAAGATCATTAGGGATCGGAGATGCAAATTTTCATGAATTGATGTTGATCAATTCCTTCTCAATCATGGGTATAAATCCATGGCAAATTGTGGATAATTGGATCCCAATCTCTTGGTGATCCAATTTCTCTCAACATAACCAATTGCCACTCTTGTGATCTAATTGTTCATGAGAAGAGATGAAGCTCAATTTCTAATCCAAGCCACACAACTCCCATAATCTCAACCAAGGAAGGTTACATCTCACATACCAACCAAGGTGTATTGATTAAGGAAATCATGAAAGGATGAACTCTAAACTGAATTATGTGGCTCATTCCTCAAATTCACCACACAATTCATATAGATTAACCCCTCTCTCGATGGTGATTGAATCTTTGAAGAGCAAGAGTTTCCTCTTTAGATTAACCACTTGAATTGAGAAGGAAAAGAGGAGTTCATCAATTCAATCCAATAAACAGAGCTCCTCCCCCTAATGAAAGTGGGGTTTAGTGAATCATAGCTCAAATTTCAACAACAAGTGCAAAAGTAAACATGAGAATTGAGTAGAGAAGAATGAAGAAGATGATGAAAATTCCTAAAACTGAAATTCAAAATTACAAGAAAAACAAAATAGAAAACCGGTGAGAAAATGTCTATGTGTCCAAAAAGATCTCAAAACAAATCAAAAATAAAAAGTAAAGTAAAATTCCCTCTAAGTATCAAACTTTTCTCTATTTATACTACTCCTAGAACTCCTTCAGAGATCTTTAATTTGGGCTAGCAATGTGGGCTTTCTCTTTGTTGAATTCCTGGTTCAATGGAAGAAGTTGCTGGCCTTTGTGAGGAACAGAGGAAGCAGAGCAAGTTGTCATCAATTCTGGCCCATTGAGGGGCGTTGTTGGTAATAACGCCAGGCATAATGCACGTTGGCAACGTGCAAGTGACTTTCCTGGAAGTGAGCTTTGAGACTTGGGCGTTGTTGGCCCAAGTTGTTGCTAACAACTTGCTCTTCTTCTTCTTGACTCTTCTCTCATGCCTAATGTTGCCCAGAATTTGAGTATCAATCCTCTGCTTCAATATGAACTATCATACATCATTGGAAAGCTCAGAGTGTCTTCTTTCTAATGCACTTGGAATCATCTCAATTGGATTTTTCTAGCTCAAGTTATGCTTCCTCAAAGAAGGTAAGGTCAAGCTGCCAAGTTGTTGTGGATAACGCCCCCTCTCTCTCAAGTTGGCAATGTGCCAAGCCTCCCAAGGCTGCAAAAATGGGCTGGCGTTATTGCCAACAACGCCCCCTTTACAGCACGTTGCTAACATGCTCGACTCTTCTCCAGGGTTGCCTTGTAGCTTCCTTCAATTCCAACCTCATTTTCTTGTTTTCGGGGCCTAAAGATGACTCTGATTCAAGCTTCCATTTCATGCTTCACTATGGACTATCATATATGGTTGGAAAGCTCTGAATTCCAGCTTTCCAATGCAATTGTAATCACTCAATTTGGATATCTGTAGCTCAAGATATGCTCGTTTGAAGGAGACAGGGTCGGGCTGCCAAAATCGCACACGTTTTTGGTGAAAACGCCCTTGTTTCCAGCGTTGGTAACGCCAGCTTTTGAAGCTTCAAAATGAATGCCAACCCCATACTATGATATATGGTTGGAAAGCTCTGGATGTCTACTTTCAAATGCCGTTGCAATCACCTCATTTGGAGTTTTGTAGCTCAAGATATACTCCATTGAAGGAGGTAAGGTCAGGCTGCCAGCTTATTGGAGTTGTTGTGGATAACGCCCCTATATCTCCAAGTTGGCAACGTTGGCTCCTTTTCCTGGACATCCTCCATGCTTGGGCGTTGTCACCAAACACTCTAGCTCTCCCTGGAGTTGGCAACGTGCTCGACTACTCTTCAAGGCTCCATTCTTCCATTCTTGTTGCTTGGCGTTGCCTTGGATAACGCCTATGGTTCCTGGCGTTGGCAACGCCAGCTCCTCTTCCTCCTGGGCCAAGCCTTGCTTGTGTGCGTTGCCAAGGAACACGTCCCTTGTTTCTGGCGTTGGCAACGCCCTCCACTTTCTCCTTGGCTCAGCTCCTTGCTTGCCTGCATTGCCATCAAACACTCACTCCTTTCTCCAAGTTGGCAACGCCAACATTTGCTCTCCAAGGTGCTTGGCGTTGCCTTCAACAACTCACCCTTTCTCCAAGTTGGCAACGCCAACATTTACTCTTCTTCTTGCCCAACTTGCTTCTTGAGTTGTTGCCAAACACTCCAATGTAACTCCAAGTTAGCAACGTGCATAGTCTTCATAGGAAACCACTTTCTTGCAAAGTTGCTTGTGCTCTTCCTCAAGTGGGGCTTCATTGGCGTTGGCAACTTGAATTCCAAGTTGCCAATGTGCTAGTTGCTAGTCCTGAAGGCATTGTTGGCCACTTGCTTGCTTCATTCTTGCTTCCATGCTTTCTAGCTTCATCACCTAACATAAACAAAAGAAACTTCCTCAAAGTCTTGCCATCTTATGCAATAAATTTCAAGGGAATCATTCACATCAACTTGTTTATAAACTTCTTAATTCATTTGCATGAAAAATGCCAAATTTCACCTAGTTCTTGGTTTATGAATGCATGTAGAGAAAACTCACAAAATTGCTTGTTTATTCTAGTAATAATAAATGAAATTAAGCTAAAACCAACTAAACTAACTAGTTAATATAGCAAATATGCGAACGCATCAGCCTTCTGATAAACCCCATTTGTAGGGTTTATCTTGTGCATAATTTAGGAGATTTTATGACCTTTTACCCACATTTATTCAATAAAAAAGCATGGTTTTATAAATTCTCCTTTAATTGTGCTTAAGAGTGAAAACATGCTTTTTAAGTCTTAAAATAGCTAAATTTAATTCACCTTGATTCCATTAGATGCCTTGATATGTTTGTTAAGTGATTTCAGATTTAGGAGGTAAAGATTGGATTGAGGGATGAAGGAAAGGCATGTAGAAATGGAGAACTCATGAAGAAATGAAGGAATCGCAAAAGCTATCAAGCCGACCTCTTCGCACTTAATCGACCATAACTTGAGCTACAAAGGTCCAAATGATGCGGTTTTTGTTGCGTTGGAAAGCTAACATCCAGAGCTTCGAAATGATATAAAATCTATTGTAGTTTCATCGCGTTTAGGGGTGTGCATGTGCACTATACGCGTACGCACCGATGTTGCACGTGACCCACTTTAATGCAATTCGTGGCCAGCGATTTCAAGTGAATTTTGGGGCCCCATCCAACCCATTTCTGATGCTATTTAACCCAAGGATTGAAGAGGAATGAGACATCTAGGTAGTTAGTGAGTTTTTATTTTAGTTTTTATCATGCTTTAGTTAGTTTCTAGAGAGAGAAGCTCTCTCTTCTCGCTAGAATTAGGAGTAGGTTAGATCTAGATTAGGAATTCTTAGATCTAGGTTAATTTCATGCTTAGATTTACTTTTCCTTTGCAATTTCTTCTTCTTCTACATCTCTTCTCTCTAGTTTAGCATTTAATTCTTGTAATTCTCTACTTTTATGTTGATGCACTTTTGTTCTTTCCTTTTCCTTTTAATGCAATTTATGTTTTCATGTTTCTTTATTATTCAGTTGATTTGTTGTTGTTTAAATTTCTTGCAATTGAGTAGAATAGATTTACTTTCCTTGCAATTTTACTATGCTTTCCTTTTGTGCCTTCCAAGTGTTTGATAAATGCTTGGTTGGATTTTAGAGTAGAATTTTATGCTCTTGGCTTGGGAAGGTAACTTAGGAACTCTTGAGTTACTAATGTCCAAGTAATTGATGATTGGGAGCCATTAACTCTAGATCTCACTAATTGATTTGATGGAGAACTAGGACTTATGGACTTGGATTGGTATAGCTCACTTGACTTTCCTCTACTATTAGTTAGGGAATGACTTAGTGGGATTGATCCTTGCCAATTCTCATGTTGTGGTTAGTGATAAGGATAGAGATCCTTGACCACCAACCTTTGCCAAGACCTTTTTAGTTGTTAGTTTATTTTCATTTCCATTTACATTTCATGTCTCTTGTCCCAAAAACCCCAAAACATACCTCATAACCAATAACAAGGACACTTTATTGCGATTCCTAGGGAGAACGACCCGAGGTTCCAATACTTCGGTTTATAAATTTAGTGGTTTGTTTTAGTGACAAACAATCTTTTGTATGAAAGGATTATTTGTTGGTTTAGAAACTATACTTGCAACGAGAATTCATTAGAGAAATTCTAAACTACACAAAAATCCGATCATTAAAATGGCGCCATTATGGGAGAATTGCAATGGTGTTATGTTATTGGTTATTGTACATATGTGAATATTGTGAATAGTTTGCTTGTTTGATTTAGTAACTAGATTTTATCTCCTTGTTTTTGTGCCTTTTATTTTTTGTGTTTGCTATCTTGAATTCTCACTTTGGCTATGAGTTTGGTTCTAATTGTGTTGTAGGAAATGTGAACTTCAATGACCACATGCATCAAGGATGGAACCAACAAAGATGGGAGGAGCCTCAAGGAATTGATCACTCCTATTGGCAACAACCTCCGGGTACTTATAGGTATAATCACCATCCTAATACATGTCAATTCAATGGCTATGGTGAATATTCTTGTGACAATCAACAACCACCATCATATGCCTATGAATCTTATCCTCAACATGAACCTCAACCATACTCACAGGCCTTTCCATACAAAACATCTTCCTATGATCCATATCCATCATATGACCAACCACCCATACCACATATTAATGAAAATTTTGAGCAAGAAAATTTGGAACAACCACAACCTTATCATGACTACTATGAAGAACCACCTCAATACTCACCATCTCCATACCCCTACCAAGAAGAACCACCTTCCTACTATGACCCCTTTCTCCAAAATAATGAACCTTCCTACCCACCCCAAGCCAAAATAGATGATTCTCTTACCTTGCTACTTCAAGGCCAAGCGGATATACAAAGGAACACCCTAGAGTTTGTGACTAACTTGACCAAGGTGGTGCATACTTTAGCCTACCAATGCTTGAATACTCAAGGTGCTTCTGTGGCCACATATGAAAAAGCAAAAGAAAAGAAAAGTATGAAGGAGAAATTGGAAAATCCGGTGGAGAAGAAGGAAGAGTCGAATTTTGTGTTGGAACAATTGGAGAAGCCTATGGTTATTGAAGAAAAGGAAGAATTGGTTAAAGATTTAGGAGATGTTGAAAGTCCATGGAAATGTAGCATCATGGAGCACTCTTCCAAGAGGCTTCATATTGATGTTGAGGAGGGTGCGCAACCTCCAAGGCATATCATAGTTGGAGACTTTGAAGAGGTCCGTCAAGAGATGGATTCAATCATGGATAAATTTCTATCTACAATTGAATCCTCTTCCATTGGACATAAAGTTGAGATTATAGAAGAATGTGCACAACCTCCCATACCCTTGGTGAGCAATGAGAAAGAGAGTGAATCGAAAGAGAGCTACCAAGGGGAAAAAGTTAAAATGGTGTATATCAAAATTGAAGAATATGAAGAGGTTGATCAAAAGATGGATCCATTCATCAATGAATTCCTATCCAAAATTGAATCACCTTCCCTTGGGCAAGATGAAGTTCTTGAAGACAACTCCAAGCCAAGTGATAAAAGGGAAAAGGTTGAAATTGAAGAAGCTTGCGAAGAGGTTGAGATAGTCAAGGAAGAGCACAAAGGAGTGGAGCTTGCAAGATAATTAGGACCACCCCTCCCTAAGTCACCATCCTACAAAACATTCAAGTGGGTAAAATTCTTATCCCTAAGCTTTACTTTCTCACTTGAATATAGTTTGATTGAAAATGATGGTCAACTTAGAGCTCTTTGTAGAGTTAAAAGTAGACGAGAGTTGTGTAGTGGTTGAAAACATCACTCTAAGTTCATGATGGTTGCATGCTCAAAGTTGTATAGTAATAATTGGTGGAAAACCAAATTGCATGAGTCTAGGAAGTTGTTTGGTCGCTTACATGAGAATTCTAAAGTCATGCCACCCGAATGGACTAATAATGATCAACTTCAAGACGGGTGTGAAAATAAAGTGTGGGATCCCGGATCACACAAGGAAAATCAAATTTGGGAGCTCATAGCTTGTGCGGAACTCCATCAAGGCTTGAAGATATTAACTTTGAAGAATGGAGTTTATTGGAGATTCAAGCATTGGTGGATGTTCAAAGATAGCTACAAGCACAAGCCTCCTTGATTAGAAGCTCCCCATAAGTCTAACTTAAGGACAATACATAAAAGTGCTAGGTGGGAGACATCCCACCATGGTAAACTCTTTCCATTCTCTTGTATATATACTTAATAAGTGATTTGAGTTGCCATCATAGGTAGTTTTCTTCTTTAATATACTCTTATACACTTTGTTTTAATTGATAGGTTATTGTAGTGTGTTTTGGTTAGTTTAGATTGTTGTTAAAGTAGGTTACTTGAAGTACAAGTTTTGTATGTTTTGTCTTTGAAAATTTTTTCAAAAACTTAAAGATTTTTATTAAATTTGAATTTTACTTGCTTTAGAATGTTTATAGGTTAGGAGAGTGTTAAATTTTGTTTTTATGCTTCCAAAAAAAAACAAAAACTCAATCCGCGCTTAAGCACGCATGGCGCGTACGCGCGGATTGCACTTCTGTAACTCCTGGTAAAAAACCCGAGAGTTGTGCGAGCATTGTGCTAAAATTGTGCTGGGAGCATAATCTCAATCCGCGTGTAAGCACGCATGGCGCTTACGCGCGGATTGCTCCTGCCGCATCCACGCGTAAGCACGCATGGTGCTACGCGCGGATTGTCCCTGCTGCATCCACGCACAAGCACGCATGGCGCATATGCGCGGATTTGCTCCCTGCTTTTCTCCTTTCTCCTTTCTTCTTCTTTCTTCTTTTCTTCTTCTTTCTTTCTACCTTTCTTCTTCCTCTCTTGAAAAAAAAATATATTTTTTAATAAAATAATATATATATATAATAAATAAAATACTAAAAATTTTTTTTCCTTTTCTTCCATTTTCTTTTATTGCATTTGCTTACTTTCATTCATTGCATTTTAATTTTGTTTTTATAGCTTGTTGTAATTTTCTTTTTTTTAAGTTTCTTATTTTAATAATGGTGTTGAATTTTCTTACTCAATTGTTGAGACTTTCTTGCATTATTTTGGTGCCTCTTGACTTGTTTGATATTGTTGGGTGATGAAATTTTTAAATCAATGCTTCATCTTGTATGACTCTTGTGTCTTTGTGCATTGATATGACCTCATATTGTCTATCATGACCCACTCTTTCTTGTTTGAACTTGATGCTCCATATGCTCTTCATGCTTCGATTTTACTCTTGCATCAAGTATTAGTTGATATGCCCTTTCCCTATATTGCTTTCTCACTTATATGCGTAGCTAACATGTAGTGAGAACCCTAGTTTTATTTGGCATTAGCCCCCTCTATGTTTTATTTGTTTTGATATCTTTTTCATGGGCTTAATGTTCCTTTCCGTTTCTTTCCTTTTAGGCTGGCCACGAAAGAGGGAGAAAAGAAAAGTTTTTAAATGGGGCAACGAACAAGTCATCCGTACAACCCTTTGAAGAAGCTCATCAATTGTAGCAACCCATCCACCTTGCTCTTCTTTGCATGCACCGAGGACGGTGCAATCTTCAAGTGTGGGGAGGTCGTCCGACCGATCTCCATGGGTAACAATTTCCATTTTCAACACCAATTCTTAGTTTTCTTTGTTAGATAGTTATTGCATTGCATGATAGGTTGCATGTTAGTTAGAATTTGTACATATTTTCACCACTTTTTTCTTGCTAGGACTACTTGGTTAGAGTGATGATTTCTTTTCCAAGAAACTGTTTTAGGGCACCCTACCAATTTGAAAAATTTTTTTGTTGAACTTGCTTGAAAGAATTTATTTTGGAACATGGTTTTTGAGCTAAGAACACAAGCATGTGAGATTTGAGCCTAATTGCATGGTTACATCTTATAACCACTTATTTTCCTACTTGTGTGCATTATTCTCTTTCTATGATTGTAATCTTTAATTTGTTTGATTCTTTATGTCCATTATTTTGAGTATTCATGCATTTATATGATTGAGGCCATCATTTCATTAGTTCACTTGCCCAAATAGCCTTACCTTTTATCTTCCATTGTTATCCAACTTTGATCATACACTTAACCCAATTGTTCTTTATTTTAGCACATTACAAGCCTAAAGTAGAAAACAATAAAAGTCCTTTGTTTGGATCTTTGATTAGCTTAGGCTAGTGAGAGTTCTTATTATTCAAGTTTGGGAACATTGGTTGGGATAAAAGGGTGTTTTGTATTTCTATATTTAGAAATTGGGTGCATACTCATGTATTGATTAAATGTATAGACCGTATGCATTGATGTTCTTGTATGTATCTTGAAAGAAAGGAAAAAAATGAGAAAAAAACAAAAGAAAAAGAAAGAAATAATAAATGTAAAAAATAAAAGAAAAGAAAAAAAGAAAAAAATAGAAAAAGAAAGAAAAAGAAGAAAAAAAACAATAAAAAGGGGACAAAATGTCCCAAAGTGAAGTACAATAAGAGTCAATGCATAAGTGTTGTGAAATGAAAAGGGAATGCATGAGTATGTTAAAAAAAGAGTGAGACAAATGGGTAATTAGGTTAGTTATGAATTGTATAGGATGTCATACATTAGGTGGGAAGTCTAAGCTTATCAAAGATTCAAACTTCAAGTCCACTTGCCCAAATATGCATCCTTACCTTGACCCTAGCCCCATTACAACCTATGAAAAGTCCTCATGATGAATGTATGCGTGCATGAAATAAATGTTGATTGTTAGATGAAAAACAAATCTTGGAAAGCATGATTAGGAGAGAATTGAGAGAATCGACCTTACACACTTGAGCGACTAGAGTGCAAACACTTCCGGTGAAGGTTCGATGCTCAATTCCTTGATTCCCGGCTTTCATGAGCGTTTGATAAATCACTATTTTATGGTTTATCTTGTGCTCAATTAAGTGATTTTTATCAATTCTTTGCTCACTTACTCATACAATTTGCATGGTTTTACATTCTCCGTCCTGATTTTGTGCTATGATTGAAAACATGCTTCTTTGGCGTTATATTTGCTAATATTAATCTTCTCTTATTACCATTCGATGCCTTGATATGTGCGTTAAGTGATTTCAGGCTTTATAAGGCAGGAATGGCTTAGAGGATAGAAAGGAAACATGCAAAAATGGAAGGAGTACAAGAAGTTGAAGAAATTGCTAAGCTGTCCAGCCTGACCTCTTCGCACTCAAACGGTCATAACCTGAGCTACAGAGGTTCAAATGACGCGGTTCCAGTTGCGTTGGAAAGCTAACGTCCGGAGCATCAATTTGATATATAATTTTCCATAGTGGCCATACATATAGGCGACGCGAATGCGTGCTCTACGCGGACGCATCGCGGTGACAAAAATCAGCGTGTTTGAATTCGCAACCAGCGAATTCTGGGCTGTTTCTGGCCCAGTTCTTGGCCCAGAAAACACAGATTAGAGGCTATAAAGTGGAGGAATCCATTCATTCTTTAATCAAGCTTTAATATTCATAATTTTAGGTTTTTAGATATAGTTTTAGAGAGATAGGTTCTCTCCTCTCTCTTAGGATTTAGGATTAGGATTTCTCTTAGGATTAGGATTCCATCTTCTTCATTTACATGTTCAATGTTCCTTTTATTTATCTTCCCAATTTAATTTATAAATTTTTCCATGTTAGATTTGAATGTTTTATTTAATATAATTTGAGGTATTTTAGATTTAAGATTTCTTTCTTTTATTTATGTTACTATTGCTTCCCATCTGAAGGCATTTTTATTCAAGTAGACTTTCTTCCCTTTTGGCTTTGGTCAAGTGATTGGTAACACTTGAGTTATCAAGCTCATTGTGATTGATAATTATTATCTTTGCTAATTAATTTGAATTCCAATAACTCTAGTCGTTTTTTAGGAATCGACTAGGATCTGAGGAATCAAATTAATTCATCCACTTAACTTACCTTCATAGTTAGAGGTTAATTAAAGTGGGAGGAGAATCCAATTCTCATCACACCTGATAAGGATAACTAGGATAGGACTTCAATTTCTCATACCTTGCCAAGAGATTTTATTATTATTAATTTATTTTTTCTGTCATTTAAATTACCTGTTCCTTATTTTAAAAATCCAAAATTATACTGTTTTCTATAACCAATAATAAATCATACCTCCCTGCAATTCCTTGAGAAGACGACCCGAGGTTTAAATACTTCGGTTATAAATTTTATTTGGTTTTGTTACTTGTGACAACCAAACTTTTGTACGAAAGGAATTCTCTGTTGGTCTAGAAGCTATACTTACAATGCGATTAATTTTATAAAATTTCTTTACTAAACAGAAATTCCGATCGTCAGCGTTCTTCTTGCAAGTCTACTTGAACTTCATTTTGATATTTGAATTGGTTGGATTTATAAATCGTTATATGATCTTGGCCCTACTTGTGCTTGTATGTCTTGGAGAATGATTCACTTTTAACTAAGTAGGTATAATCATTCTGCATTTAGTTGCATTCACTTAGATAGGATGCATATAGTTTAGGGTATACGTAGTTAGTTTCCATTGAATAAATGTTGATACCCTTTACTTTCTCTTGGTTTAAGCATGAGGACATGCTTGGTTTAAGTGTGGGAAGGTTGATAAATCCCATTTGTAGGGTTTATCTTGAGCATAATTTAGGAGATTTTATGACCTTTTTCCCACATTTATTCAATGAAAAAGCATGGTTTTGTAAATTCTCCTTTAATTGTGGTTAAGAGTGAAAACATGCTTTTTAGGTCTTAAAATAGCTAAATTTAATTCACCTTGATTCCATTAGATGCCTTGATATGTTTGTTAAGTGATTTCAGATTTAGGAGACAAAGATTCGATTGAGGGAATGAAGGAAAACCATGTAGAAATGGAGAACTCATGAAGAAATGAAGGAATCGCAAAAGCTGTCAAGCCAACCTCTTCGCACTTAATCAACCATAACTTGAGCTACAAAGGTCCAAATGATGCGGTTCTAGTTGCGTTGAAAAGCTAACATCCGAGGCTTCGAAATAATATAAAATTTGCCAAAGTTGCATTGCAATTTGGGGCATGCACGCGCACTGTACGTGTACGCGCCGATGTTGCACGAGACCCACTTTAACGCAACTCGTGGCCAGCGATTTCTAGTGCATTTTGGGGCCCAATCCAACTCATTTCTGATGCTATTTAACCCAAGGATCGAAGAGGGATGGGACATCTAGGTAATTAGTGAGTTTTTATTTTAGTTTTATCATGCTTTAGTTAGTTTCTAGAGAAAGAAGCTCTCTCTTCTCTCTAGAATTAGGAGTAGGTTAGATCTAGATTAGGAATTCTTAGATATAGGTTAATTTCAAGCTTATATTTAATTTTCCATTGCAATTTTTTCTTCTTCTACATCTCTTCTCTCTAGTTTAGCATCTAATTCTTGTAATTCTCTACTTTTATGTTGGTGCACTTTTGTTCTTTCCTTTTCCTTTTAATGCAATTTATGTTTTCATGTTCCTTTATTGTTCATTTGATTTGTTGTTGTTTAAATTCCTTGCAATTGAGTAGAGTAGATTTACTTTCCTAGCAATTTTACTATGCTTTCCTTTTGTGCCTTCCAAGTGTTTGATAAAATGCTTAGTTGGATTTTAGAGTAGAATTTTATGCTCTTGGCTTGGGAAGGTAACTTAGGAACTCTTGAGTTACTAATGTCCAAGTAATTGACGATTGGGAGCCATTAACTCTAAATCTCACTAATTGATTTGGTGGAGAACTAGGACTTATGGACTTGGGTTGATATAGCTCACTTGACTTTCCTCTACTATTAGTTAGGGGATGACTTAGTGGGATTGATCCTTGCCAATTCTCATGTTGTGGTTAATGATAAGGATAGAGATCCTTGACCACCAACCTTTGCCAAGACCTTTTTAGTTGTTAGTTTATTTTCATTGCCATTTACATTTCATGTCTCTTATCCCAAAAACCCCAAAACATACCTCATAACCAATAACAAGGACACTTTATTGCAATTCCTAGGGAGAATGACCCGAGGTTCTAATACTTTGGTTTATAAATTTAGGGGTTTGTTTTAGTGACAAACAATATTTTGTATGAAAGGATTATTTGTTGGTTTAGAAACTATACTTGCAACGAGAATTCATTAGAGAAATTCTAAACCACACAAAAATCCGATCATTACCTTCCTTCACCTGTCATCAACCAGTACATGTATCAAAGCCTTTCTAAAGTTATAAGAATTCTCATCATTGTTAGCATACACGTAATTATAGCATAATTCTCATGAAATTGTATCAAATTAACCATAGTTGGATGAATCTAGGTATGCATGAATTTCTACCCAAATTGCTTACTTATAACTCAAGAAAGTGCATAAAACCTATTAAAAACAAAGAAAAAGGCTAGTGAAACTAGCCTAAGATGCCCTGGCATTACAACACCAAACTTAAATCTTGCTTGTCCCTAAGCAAGTACTGAATTATTAAGAAGAAAGAATGAAACAAAGAGTGATGTTCATATCAGCAAGTTATTATTATTAGTTTATGGGGTTTTATGCAGAAAATGTTGCAGCTCACTTCTTATTATCCTTAGGACTAGAATGTCTTCTTTAAGCCTCAACTAACATACTGTTATGACCTCTTATTATTGACTCATCCTTGGTAATTGCTTTTCTTTGTTTTTCTTTTCCTGTGAGCTTATTTCTCACTTGTAACTTAGTGTCATGTGTTGTAGCAGCTTCTTATCTTATTTTCACTCAACACATATTCACTATAGACACTTGGCTCACAATTCTTCTTAAGACATTGGTGCCCAGCACCACTTTGGGTTACTAAATCACTACAAGAAAAAAGGCCTATGGCCATGCTTTTTCTTGCTACGCTTTAAAAGTGTGGCCAAAAGTGGTCAATGGCCATGCTTTTACGAGGGTGGTGATAGATTAGAGATTTAGCCACTTTTTTTTTGCTACGCTTGAAAAGCGTGGCAAAAAGGGTCTACGGCCACGCTTTTATGAGGGTGACGATTGAATCGAGATTTGGCCACACTTTTTTTTGCCACGTTTAAAAAGCGTAGCCATAGAGAGAAACAGGCACGCTTTAAAGCGTCGAGATAGAATTTCGTTATAGTGACATCTTAAAAGCATGGCCGTTTCCTACAACTCTTTTGGCACGCTTCAAAAGCGTGGCCAAAAAGGTTAAAATTTTTCTTTTCAAAATGGTTATAATTAATTAATTACATTATACACCACGTTTGAAACTCTACCTCTCTCATATCCTAAAACTCTTCCAACCCTTTGTATTCACCTTAAAATAAAAAACTCTTCCAAAGAACCCTAAACTCTTCGAAGAAACCAGTTCTCCGCGACCCCAGCAATCCGGAGAACATCGCCAGTGCTCCCTGTTCCGGCATACTAACCTAACACCCACCACACTCTCCTCCTTTCCCCTTACAATAGCGCCGTAGCCCCACTCCCCCTTTTCCTCTCTCCAGCGCACACAACACAATACACACATGCACCACCTCACCCACACCGAAGAGGAGAGATCGAGGAAGGAGATGCTGCCTTGCTGCCAGCTCCGTTGAAGACCAGCCTACCACCGTTGTTGAGTCAAACCTAAGAGAGAGAGTGTGTGTGACGATGAGAGAGGAGGTGCCGTCACCAAACGCATCGCAACCGCTGGAAGAGCTTCACTCTTCACTGTCGCTGAGGAGGGGAAAGAGGAGCTGCTCCCGTCACACCAGTCACCGTCGTGCTTCCTGGTTGCCGATGAAGGAGCTACGAGAATCGTTGCCGTCACGGAGGAGGGGGACGCGCGAGAGGGAGCCGTCAGTGTTGTCGCCGTCACAGCTGTTAAGTAAATATTCGTGCTTTTTTAGTAAATCTTCGATCATCATTTAACTGAAACCATCTTACAAAATTTTACTAATAGCAAGTTCAAAATGGGTCTACTAATTTTCATTAAATGTTCTGTGTTGTCTGAATTTATGTTTTATTGTTGAATTTTTTGTAGTTCTTAGGAAATCCAAGGAAATCCAAGTTCTGGGTTGATTCTTTTTTAGTTCAGTAAGATGAGTTCTCAGGAAAAGTCTCTTGATTAATTTTTTATGTCTTATCTTTTTTTTCCCTACTCTGACATATCTTTTGATTTGCATGATTAGGCTGCAAGGGAAACTGGTGCACTTCAAGAAGCAAAGGACAAACTTTAAGAAATGGTGGAGGAACTCACCTGGCGTCTCCAACTAGAAAAAAGTTCACGGGTGAGAGTGTTGTTCATTTTGCTGTTAGATATAAGTTGGTGGACTTTGTAATTTTGATATCTTTACAAAATCATGCATACTGTAACTTCAGAAGAAAACTATGTTGAATTCTGCAGACCAACCTCGAAGAGTCCAAAGCACAAGAGATATTAAAACTGCAGAATTCACTGCAGGAGATGCAGGGTAAAGTTGATGAAACCAATGCTCTACAGGGTAAACTTGATGAAACCAATGCTCTACTTGTCAAGGAGCGAGAGAATGTAGAGAAGGTTACCATCGAAGTAACTCCAGTTATCCAAGAAAAGGAGATTATTGTTGAAGACACTGCAAAGATTGATGCACAAACAGTGGAAGTTGAGAGGCTAAAGGTAACCATGTTCAACATTTCAAATCTCTTACTATAGCAAAGATTGTATCTGTTCTGTTTTATTATTAGTTATTATTGTCTAACTTTTTTTTTTTGGAGACTAAATTGTGAATGTGTTGAGATGCTAATTGTCCTTGCTATTTGATTTAGGTTTTGCATTAACGATCCTTGATTATGGGGGATTGGGGGTTCTTAATCCTTTTTTATTTATATCAGTTTCATTTTGTGAAAAACTAAAGTAGACAACTAACTGAGACTTGGGCTAGATGCTTTACTGTGAATTCTTATCCAGATATGTGTTACAGGTTTAGACACAATAGACAATACTAGTAATAGTTGAAAAGTACAAATTGGGAAAAGTACAAATTGTTTCAATTAAATACAAAGCTAATAGATAAGATACTCGTATTTATATGCCTAGGTGCGACGAGATATCCCTTGAGAATTCATTTTGCAAATGTGCTATGGTCACTCGCGGATATAAAATAACAGAGTCACTTGATCCCATTGCTGCAAGTCTCAGTAGTGATGCTTTAGCTAAAATTACTTATTCAAGGCTTTTTGACTGGTCATTTCTCTCTGTTATATATTCTTTCTTTTAGGAGATATGCCTCACCTTTTTTATTGAACTCATACAAATATCTCTTGTTCCAGGATTGTGGACAAGGTTAACAATTCTATTGGGAAAGATCCAAATTCAAAGAACTTAATCGGAGTCTTAGATATATACAGATTTGAAATTTTCAAGACGAACAGGTGCTTAACTAGCTAAGGAACCTAGATGCTCTGTGTGTGTGGATAATGATGTGAAACCTGATCAAGTTCTTAATTTCTTATGTGTGGATTCATATCATTAACTTTTTACTTAAAAAAAATTACACTCTACTAATTGTTCTTATGCAGCTTTGAGCAATTCTGTATCAATTTGACTTATGAGAAATTGTAACAACATTTCAACCAGGTTTAAATTTATCTTTCTCCAAATTTGATCACTTGGTAAAATATTTCAATTGACTTAGCATTTGTAGATGCAAGATAATGGAATTTGACATAGTTACTGTGTTAATTTAGTTGTATCATGTGCATGAAGAGTCCTATTATGTGGACATAAAATTTAATCTTCTTTGGAGTGCTGTCAAAGATAAATCTTTAAATCTTACAACACCCCAGTAATTTTCTAGCCCAAAAAGAAGAAGAGCAAGATCCATTAATGTTATACTTTAAATTTTTCATGCTCACTTCAATTGGAATGCAGGTGGGGATTTCTTCTGGAGCTGCTGCAGCAGCAGCTGCAATAAGGGTTGGAAAGAGACTTGAGAATGCAGGGAAGCTTATTGCGGTAAGTGTATTCCCTCAAATAATAATAAAAATTAACATATGGATGTGTTACAAGGAATTTAATCCACCTCAAATAGGACATATGTTTACTGAATTTACAAAAACATCATACAGATTTATATACGTATGGTTCTGTTAGGGACATGGGTATTATGGGTGCTAAAAGTCCCACATCGAATAGTATCGGATGCTTGATGTTGTATATAAGGAGAGTGGTTCTTCCCCTTTAATAGCTAGCTTTTAAGGTGTGGTTTCCCACTTTCCTTAGATACTTAACAATGGTATCAGAGCGTGGTTGTCGGTGCCATGGAAAGGGCTACCTATAGGCTGGATTAAGGTGAACACCGAATACTGATAGACCGTAGCAAAGTGGCTATCGTTGGGTCAATGTCGATAGAGTGAAGCCGCCGTGGACGTCGGCTTTCCAGGGTAGGTGTATTGTTAGGGACTTGGGTATTATGGGTGCTCAAAGTCCCACATCGAGTAGTATGGGATGCTTGATGTTGTATATAAGGAGAGTGGTTCTTCCCCATTAACAGCTAGGTTTTAAGGTTTGGTTTTCCACTTTCCTTAGATACTTAACAATTATTGTTAGGTATCTAAGAAAAGTGGGAAACCACGCCTTAAAAGCTAGCTGTTAAGGAGGAAGAACCACTCTCCTTATATACAACATCAAGCATCCCATACTACTCGATGTGGGACTTTGAGCACTCATAATACCCAAGTCCCTAACAATACACCAGCCCTAGAGAGCCGACGTCCACGGCGGCTTCACTATATCGACATTGACCCAACAGTAGCCACCTTGCTACCATCTATCAGTATTCGGTATTCACCTTAATCCAGCTTATAGGTAGCCCTTTCCATGGCACCGACAACTACGCTCTGATACCATTGTTAAGTATTTAAGGAAAGTGGGAAACCACACCTTAAAAGCTAGCTGTTAAAGGGGAAGAACCACTCTCCTTATATACAACATCAAGCATCCCACACTACTCAATGTGGGACTTTGAGCAACCATAATACCCAACTCCCTAACAGGTTCCTTTATTGGAACATAGTGTTAAGTATCCATCTGCTTGTACGGTAGCATAATGTTATTTTTTGCATGGGAGAATATGCTTTTGTCCTACTATTTTGGGTGACCATGTTTCTTTTATATTGTGTTGTATCTCCATAACTTGGCTAGCTGCAATTTTTAGTTTTTAATTTGCGTAGAACCTTTCAACATCATGTTTTTGTGATGTTTGTCCCTTTCTCACCTTTTTTCTTTTGGTTCATATTACAAATTTACAACAACTCACTCACACTACACACTTACACACTTACACACAACCCTATAAGGGGTTCACCATCTGTTTGTTCTTTCTTAATTTTTGGTTTATATCTAACATTTAAATGGATCTGTCAATGTGGTGTCATTTACATTATCTGAATATTTTCTGCAGAAATTTTCCATTCAAGCAAGAAAAATGAAATGCACACTAGCGTCACTCATTGATATAATTAGTACAAGAGAAAGCACATAAGTAGGGTAAGCCATAGTTATGACTTCTTTTTATACAGCTACTGTTGTCTATGTTTATCTATTACTTGAAGCCACTATCACTTGGATTTCCTTTTCTAGGCTTGAGTTCTTCATTGGACTAATTTATGCATAATTTAATGGTCTTTAACTTTAGAATCAATAAAGTTCTTAATTTAACACTGTGTGTTTGAATTGTTCAGAGTACTGTGAGAAGTATGCTAAAGCTGAAGATGTAGGAGCTGCACCAGAAGAGAAATCAAGTGATGATGAGGAAATAAGTAAAGATCAATATGATTCAAGTGATGAACAGGTTGATGGTAAAGCAGATCCTTAGCTACTTCAAGTGATGAACTTGGAATTGTGGTCAAAGGGGGAAATGGCCCTTATTGTTGTTCAGTTTCACATCAATGTAAATAATGTACCATTGATTTCCTGATGAAATCTTAGTTTCTTGTTGTGGCTCTTTCAAATTGATGCATTGTGCTTTTTAGCTTAGCATGGTACTACCATAATATGCACAAATACTCTTCCTGTAACTCATTTAATGCAATGTTCACAACTATTCATCTTTTGATCTTTGAAACTTGTAGAAAAGGCTTCAAACAAATTGATTGACAATTGTTGTTTCTTGACCAGTGACTTAGTCATTGTTTAAATTTTACACTTATCTATGAATTTTGTAAGATTTTATTATGAAGATAAAAAAAAAACAACAGAACCTGAATAAACTTATAGCCACGCTTTAAAAGCGTAGCCATATTGTACCGCAGTCATCAACAGCTACGCTTAAAAAATGTAACGATATCTCTCGCTATTGGCACGCTTTAAAAACGTAGCGATATCTCTAGCTATTGGCACGCTTTAAAAGCGTAGCGTTATCTCTTGCTATTGGCACGCTTAAAAAGCGTAGCCATATCCTAGCAATTGGCACGCTTTAAAAGCGTAGCCATATCTATCACATATGGCCACGCTTAAAAGCGTGGCAATAGATAAAAGACTCAGGGGGATAAAACAAGCATTTAACTAGTGGAAGTGAAAACACACACCTCTTGGCTAGCATACTTATTGCAAAATTTAACATAATAGCATGTAAAATGACTTAATTAACAGTTAACTATCGAGAGGGGCATATCCTTGAAGTCCAGTTGCTTCCACTCTGTCATCACCATTTTTGGCTTTTATGTCCTTCTTTTCCTTCTTTAGCTGATGGTGTATATTCCTTCCAAGAGATCGATTGAATTCCTGCAAAGTTATTGGAAGTTGCTTGTTTTCCAAGCACTTGAGAGATTGTTAGCATGCATGTATGCTTGTGATTTTCTGAACATGAATTAGTGTGTGAACACCAAACTTAGTTCCTTGTCTACTGCCGCAAATTGAATACATGCAGAGAACCTCATGTGCTTTTATTCAGAAAATAACTATGAACTCGAAATTAAACTATTGTTAAGTAGTTTCTCTGATTGGTTGGAGCTAGTGACTAGTCATGCTGAGGGTTATAATGTGTTCTTTAATGAAATCTTTGGTGGAACACCAAACTTAGAATTACACATTCACCCTTGGATTGTTTTGGTGTGGAACACCAAACTTAGCTCCATGCAATACAGAGAGTCTACTTAATTTTTTATTGAATTTAACTTGGGAAAGAGAACTACCTTTGGTTGGGTTGCCTCCCAACAAGCGCTCTTTTATCGTCACTAGCTTGACGGTCAGCTTTCTCAGTTGAGTCTATATTTTATCTTGGACTCTTCTCCTATGTCACCCAAGTAGTGTTTGAGTCTTTGTCCATTCACCGTGAAGGTCCGTTGTGATTTTTCTTCTATGATGTCTATGTGTCCATAAGGTGAGACTTTGGTGACAAGAAACGGGCCTGACCACTTTGATCTCAATTTCCCAGGGAAAAGTTTTAGTCTGGAGTCGTAAGGTAGCACTCTTTGTCCTTCCTCAAAGCTTTTTGGTGCCATATTGAGGTCATGTCTTTACTTTGCCTTTTCTTTGTAGATTTTGGCATTTTCATATGCTTGGGATCTGAATTATTCCAATTATTGCAGTTGCAAGAGCCTCCTTTCACCAGCAGCTTGGCTATCAAAATTCAACAACTTGAAGGCCCAGAAAGCTTTGTGTTCGAGCTCTAATGGTAGGTGACAAGCCTTACCATACACCAATTGATATGGAGACATCCCAATTGATGTTTTAAAGGCTGTCCTGTATGCCCAAAGAGCATCATCCAGCTTCTTCGACCAGTCTTTTCTTGAAGCTCCCACCGTCTTCTCCAGGATCCTTTTTAGCTCTCTGTTGGATACTTCTGTCTGGCCATTTGTTTGCGAGTGATAGGGTGTGGCAACCTTGTGCTTCACCCCATATCTCAGGAGGAGGGTCTCTAACGGTGTATTGAAAAAATGGCTTCCTTCATCACTGATGAGTGCTCTAGGAACTCCAAACCAGCTAAATATATTCTTTCTGAGGAAGTTCAGGACCACCTTGTTATCATTTGTAGGTGTCGCAATGGCTTCCACCCATTTGGACACATAGTCCACTGCCACCAAAATGTAATTGTTTGAGTATGAAGTTGGGAATGGTCCCATGAAATCAATCTCCCATATGACAAACAGCTCAAGTTCCAAGATGAATTGCTGTGGCATCTCATTTCTCTTAGGTAGATTTCTAGCCTGCTGACATTCATTACACTTCTTCACTAGCTCTCGTGCATCTTTGAAGATGGTGGGCCAAAAGAACCCACACTGCAAGACTTTTGCTATGGTTCTTTCTCCTCTAAAGTGCCCTCTATAACCAGAACCATGACAATTCCATAGAACATCCCTTCCTTCCTCCTCTGAAATACACCTCCTAAGCAATCCATCTGAGAATCTTTTGAATAAGTATGGCTCATCCTAAATGAAGTACTTTGTATCATTGATGAGTTTCCTCCTTTGATGCTTGTTAATCATTAAAGAAACTTCCTTAGTAGCCTTAAAATTGGCAAGCATTAATTGCTCATCAGGGAAGAATTCATTGACACTTGATTTGTGGTTGCTACCTTCTTCACGAGGAATTCTGGACAAATGATCAGCTACTTTGTTCTCCACTCCCTTCTTGTCTTTAATCTCAATGTTGAATTCCTACAACAAAAAAATCCACCTTATCAGTCTTGGTTTTGACTCTTGTTTTGCAAGTAAATATTTTAGTGCTCCATGATTAGTAAAAACAATAACTTTAGATCCAATGAGATACGACCTAAACTTGTCAAATGCAAATACTATTGCCAGTAGTTCCTTTTTAGTAGTGGTATAATTCCTTTGAGTTTCTTTCAAAACCTTGCTGGCGTAATATATAACATGCACTAAATTGCCTTTGCTCTGCCCAAGCACTGCCCCAACGACAAGGTCTGATGCATCACACATCAGTTCAAAAGGTAAATTCCAATATGGTGGGGCAATAATAGGTGCTGAGGAAAGTTCTCTTTTTAGTGTTTCAAATGCTAGTGTGCATTTTTGATAAAACACAAAAGGTGTATCAGAGACTAATAGGTTACTCAAAGGCTTTGCAATTTTGGAAAAATCTCTAATAAACCTTATGTAGAAACCAGCATGGCCTTGAAAACTCCTAATTGCCTTGACATTACTAGGTGGGGGTAATTTCTCAATTAATTCCACCTTAGCTTTGTCTACTTCTATGCCTTTTTCTGAAATCTTATGGCCAAGGACAATCCCCTCTGTCACCATAAAGTGGCTTTTCTCCCAGTTTAGAACCAGGTTTGTCTCTTAGCACCTTTTTAAAACTAAGGCAAGATGATTTAGGCAATTAGGGAACAAATCTCCAAAAACTGAGAAATCATCCATGAAGACTTCAATGAAATTTTTAATCATGTCTGAGAAAATAGACAACATGCATCTTTGGAAAGTTGCAGGGGCATTGCACAATCTAAAAGGCATGCGCCTGTAAGCAAAAACTCCATATGGACAAGTAAATAAGGTTTTCTCTTGATCTCTAGGGTCAACCACTATTTGATTATATCCTGAGTATCCATAAAAAAAATAGTAATATGCATGTCCTGCCAATCTCTCCAGCATCTGATCCATGAAAGGGAGTGGAAAATGATATTTTCTAGTTGCCTCATTGAGTTTTCTATAGTCTATGCACATCCTCCAGCCTGTTATTGTTCTTGTGGGGATGAGTTTGTTCTTCTCATTGGGTACAACTGTGATCCCTCCTTTCTTTGGAACCACATGGACAGGGCTCACCCATGGGCTGTCTGAAATGGGATAAATTACTCCTGCCTGCCATAGCTTCATAATCTCTTTTTGGACCACTTCCTTCATGACAGGATTCAATCTTCTTTGGGCTTGAATGGAGGGTTTGGCATCATCTTCCAGCAAGATCTTATGCATGCATATGGATGAGCTTATCCATTTTAAGTTAGCAAGGGTCCATCCAATGGCATCTTGGTGCTTTTGCAGCACCTTGATTAATTTCTCTTTCTGTTTTTGACTAAGGGCAGAAGTGATGATCATTGGCTAACTTCCATCACTTCCCAAGTATGCATACTTGAGAGTAGGAGGCAGTGCTTTCAGCTCTAGTTTGGGTGCTTCCTTCTTCTTTTTCTTCTCCTCCAGTGTGCTTAGAATGGACACTTCAGCTGAATCAACATCAGCAACCTCAACATTTAACATGGAATCAACCTCTGTCAATCCTTCAAGTGCTTCTTCAAGGGTTTCTTGCACCACAGTTTCCACTGCATCTAGCCTCATACACTCCCCTAGTGACTCTAGTGGATAGCTCATGGCTTTGAATACATTGAATACCATTCTCTCATCATGCAGCCTAAGTGTAAGTTCACCCTTTTGGACATCAATGATGGCTCCAGCAGTGGCTAAAAATGGCCTTCCCAAAATTATTGAAGCCTTAGCTTCTTCCTCCATATCCAACACCACAAAATCAACAGGGAAGATGAAGTCTCCCACTTTCACTAACAACTCTTCCACTATGCCATGAGAGAATTTGAGTGATTGATCCACCAATTGGAGGACCATTCTTGTTGGTTTGGCTTCTTCAATCTTCATTCTTTTCATCATAGTTAAGGACATCAAATTTATACTAGCTCCCAAGTCACATAAGGCTTTTTCAACTGTTATTTCCCCTATGATGCAGGGAATTTGGAAGCTTCCTGGGTCTTTCATTTTTTGAGGCAGCTTGTGTTGGATGATAGCACTACATTCTTCAGTTAATACCACAGTTTCATCATTCCTACAACTTCTCTTCTTGGTCATTAATTCCTTCAGAAACTTAGCATAGAGTGGCATTTGCTCTAGTGCTTCAGCAAAGGGAATGTTGATCTGAAGTTTCTTGAAGATCTCCAAAAATTTGGAGAATTGGCTGTCCTTTGCATTCTTCATTAGGCGCTGAGGTTAAGGAACCCTTGGGACATATGGCCTTAGGACTTCTTTCTCCTTTGATGGGTTGGGAGCAGGTATTTGTGCTTCTTCCTTGGCATTTGAACTGCCCTCTGCCTTCTCTTCTTGAGTCTTCCTTGAAGTCTCTTTCAATTCTTTTTTGCTTCTGAGGGTAATAGCTTTGCATTCCTCTCTTGAAGTTGTCCTGGTGGCATTACCTGAACTGTGGCCAGGAGCTTGCTTGGACAAGTATCCAATTTGTGCTTCAAGTTTCTGAGTGGCAGCATCTTGGTTTTGTAGATTGGATGTTACTTCCTCCTAGAATTTCTTCATGTCTTTAAACTCCTTGCAAAGGTTTACAAGCATAGCTTCCATTTTTGCCATTCTATCCTCATCATGTGGTGATGGTTGGTTGAAATTGGGGTGTTGAGAGTGGTTATTGTGCCTTTGGTATGGTGGCTATGAATAAGTGTTTTGTGTGGTCTGGTATGGTTTTTGGTTGGAGTTATAGTGAGTGGATTTGTTATACTGGTTTGGATTATGGGGTGTGTGGTCTTGGCCTTGGTTTTGTTGGTTCCCCCACCTTCTTCTATGTCCAACTCTTCTTGGGGTGATGGTTGAGTATGGATAGCTGCAGCCTGATTCTTCTCCATTTGCTTGGTTAATTGAGCCAGTTGCTTGGTGATCATCTTATTTTGGGCTAGAATTGCATCCATATGGTTTAATTCCAAGACTCCCCTGTTGTTGCTCTTGTCTGAGGCATAAAAATACTCATTGTCAGCCACTGTCTCTATAACATCAATGGCTTCTTCAATGGACTTCTTCTTGTTAAGTGATGCGTGATCATCTTTCATATCTTTTTCTAGTGAATTTACATTTAAATTGTTGAGTTTAATCAAGAATTAATTATCTTTTAGCCACTATGAATGCTACTTTGAGTCGTGTGCAATTCTATTTATTTTAGGTAGCATTTGGATGGATTTGATGGTGCTTCCACAGAAAAAGAGAAGAATGCCATATAGGACAGGAATGGCTTAGAGGATGGAGAGGAAGCTTGCACAAATGGAAGGAGCACAAGAATTAAAGGAGATGACTAGCGAGGGTGACGCGCACGCGTACCTGATGCGTGCATGTGATTTGGAGATCTGCACAGCGACGCGTGCACGTACCTGACGCGTACGCGTACCTGACGCGTACGCGTGACATGCGAAGAAGACCATCGACGCGTACGCGTGACTGACGCATACGCGTGACATGCGCCACGTGCAGAAAACGCAGAAAATGCTAATTATTTAATTAATTCTTATTTAAACTTTATTTTTTTAAAAATAGGAAAAGATATTATTTTAGTTTAGAAAATAGATTTTAAATTAATTAGGATTAGATATAAAAGAGAAAAGAAACTTTTCTTCAAAGATTCCAACATTATTCCACTTTTCATTCCACCTCAGCCCAATTTACATTTTACCAGAATCCTTATTTTCTCTCTGAACCATGAGCAACTAAACCTCCACTGTTAAGGTTAGGAGCTCTGTCTATTATATGGATTGATACTATTATTTTTCTATTTTAATTCATGTACTGATTTATATTTCAAGGATTATTTTTGTTCTTTATCTTATGAATTTGGGTGGAACGGAAGTATCATCCTCTTTCTAATTGAGTTCTTGTATAACTTGGAAAAGCTCTTTACTTGAACAACAGCTTGAAAACAATTTCTCCTAAATTCTAATTATTTGGACTTAACGGGATACGTGACATATAATCCTCTTATATTTGGATAATTAGGATTTTTGTGGCATAATAACTAGAATTAAACTTCACCCCCTAATTGGAATTAATTGACCAAGGAATTGGCGGTTGATGAAAGTTAGAGGAGACTAGAAAGGTCTAAGGAATTAAGGTCTAGTCACATATAGTTTGCCATGAATTAAATCTTGCATGATTAAAATAAATTAACAAGAAAAGTCAATCCGGAAAATAGATAACTCTAAAGCCTTAACTGTTTCTCCATACATATTTCACAACCTGTTCACTGCTTGCTTTATTAAATTTCTGAATTATTGTTTAATGCTTTTGAACTCTCAAACACTGTTTTCTACTTGTCTAACTAAGTAAATTAGTCAACCATCGTTGTTTAGTCCATCAATCCTCGTGGGATCGACCCGCACTCACCTGAGGTATTACTTGGTACGACCCGGTGCACTTGCCGGTTAGTTTGTGGTTGTAAATTTCACATCAAGTTTTTGGCGCCGTTGCCAGGGATTGATAGTGATTAACAACTATTAGTTGTTTGATGGCTTAGATTAGGCGTTTTAGTTTTGATTTTATTTGAATTTTGCTTTAGTATTTTAGAAAAAAAAATTAATAAATAAATAGCACTAATATTTTTCCTTAATTTCTGAAATTAAGTTTGGTGTCCCCTATGTATTTTTATTTCAATTTTTCCTTTTTTTTCTTGTAAATTTCAAATTTTTCTGTATTAGCCTAGAAATTTCGAAATTTATTTATTTATTCTATTTAGTAGTTTTTTTTTAATTGTTTACATAGGTTACCACACTGGGAATTCTCTGCACTCTGACGTAGAGAGTTCCATCTTTTCTTGTCTTCTGTCTGTTTATGCACAGGAACAGAGACAAAGAACATCTCTTAGACTTTGATCCTAAACCTAAAAGAACTTTTAGGCAGCATTTGCAACAATCAAGACTTTACAAGGCTACAGAATCCACTATGGATCCTAATAATGCTATTAATGCCAATGTGGCAAATCCGAAAAGGAATGAGCAACAAAGGAGAGTGCTTGGCTCTTACTCTGTTCCTACTGCAGATCTTTATAGGAAAAGCATTGTGGTGCCTCCTATAGCTGCGAACAACTTTGAGTTGAAGCCACAATTGGTCACCCTGATGCAACAAAACTGCCAGTATCATGGTCTTCCCCACGAAGACCCAAATTAATTTATTTCTAATTTTCTACAGATTTATGATACTGTGAAGACAAATGGAGTGAACCAGAGGTGTACAAACTCATGCTCTTCCCATTTGTTCTGAGGGTTGGAGCAAAGCTATGGCTAGATTTCCAACCCAAGGAGAGTTTGGATACTTAGGACAAGGTTGTTACTGAGTTTCTTACTAAATTTTTTCCACCGAAGAAGCTGACTAAGCTTAGGGTGGAGGTTCAGACCTTCAGGCAGAAGGATGGTGATACTCTTTATGAAGATTGGGAGAGATACAAGCTACTGATTAGGCAATGCCCTCCGGACATGTTCTCTGAATGGACCCAACTAAATATCTTTTATGAAGGCTTGGGTGAAATGTCCAAGACGTGCTTAGATAATTCTGCAGGTGGTTCATTGCACAAGAAGAAGACACCGGAGGAGACTATCAAGCTGATTAAATTGGTTGCTAGTAACCAATATTTATACTCATCTAACAGGAATCCTGTGAACTCTGAGGCTCCTCAAAAGAAGGGTGTTATGGAAGTAGAAACTCTTAATGCTATTCTTGCTCAGAACAAGCTTATGTCTCAGCAAATAAATTTACTTACTCAGCAGATGGGTGGCATGCAAGTTTCAGCTATCAACACCCAAAATCAACCTCAAGAGATCTCTTATAACATGACAGGTAATTTTGTTCAAAATAAGAATTATGATTATGCTCAATCTTCTTCTGAATAGGTCAATTACATGGGGAGTGGTCTTAGAAATCCCAACAATGATCCATATTCTCAGACCTATAATCAGGGGTAGAGAAATTACCCAAATTTTGGGTGGAGGGACCAATCTCAGAGACCTCAGAATTTCAACAATAATTCTCAAGGCGGCTTCCAACAGAACAATCACAATAATCGCCAATTTCAATCTCATCAACAACAACCACCTCCGCAGGCAAATTCTAAATTCCAAGAAGATTCTAATTGGGAGATGATGAGGAGTTTTATGCAGGAAACCAGAGCCTCCATTAGAAACTTAGAGGTGCTAATGGGCCAACTGAGCAAGCAAATACCTGAGAGATCTGCAAGTACATTTTCAGGTGATACAGTGGTGAACCCAAGAGAAGATTGCAAGGTTATTCAATTGAGAAGTGGGAAAACAGCTGGCTCTGAGACAAAGGCCAATGAAGAGCTAGTTGAAAAGGAAGCTCTAGAGGAGAAGAAGGAAGAAGTGAAGCACGCCCCTCCAAAGCGTGCAGACAACCCGTTCCCTTACTCACTTGACACTTATCCTATATTGCCAAAGGCTCCTGAATACAAGCCAAAAATGCCATATCCTCAAAGGCGTCAGAAGGCTTCCAAAGAAAAGTAATTCTCTAAATTTTTAGATGTTTTCAACAAGCTACAGATCAACATTCCTTTTGTAGAGGCTCTTGAGCAAATACCTCTCTCTGCAAAATTTATGAAAGAATTGTTGACCCACAAGAGGAATTGGATGGAACAAACAATGGTGGTGTTAACCAAGGAATGTAGTGCCATTATCCAACACAACCTTTCTGAGAAGATGCCAGATCCAGGGAGCTTTGTAATTCCTTGCACCATTGGAGATGTCACCATTCAGAGGGCTTTATGTGATCTTGGAGCTAGCATCAATCTCATGCCACTTTCAGTGATGAAAAAACTTCAAATTGAGGAGGTGAAACCCACTCGTATTTCTCTTAAACTTGCTTATCTTTCTATTAAATTACCTGTGGGTGTTGTTGAGGATTTACTTGTGAAAGTAGGACCATTTTTTTCCTATTAATTTTGTTGTATTAGACATGGAAGAGGAGGTAAAATCCTCTATTATACTTGGTAGACCCTTTTTACCTACAGGTAGAGCCATGATTGATATGCAAAAGGGTAAATTAACCCTGAGGATCAATGAGGAACAGGTCATCCTTAATGTTTTTGAAGCTCTCAAGCATCCTAATGATTCTGAAAGGTGTATGAAAATAGATGTTATTGAACCACTTGTTCAAGGGGTACTGAAAGCTAAGGTGCTTGATGACATTCTGGATCCTATTGCTGAGTATGATTTTGTTGAAGTTGATGATTCACCACCCCAGAAGGCCATGGTTCACACGCCTAAAGCAGAGGAGGAAGCCCCCAAGCTTGAGCTGAAACCTTTACCTCCTTCTATGAAATATGTGTTCTTGGGTAAAAATAATTCCTATCCAGTGATTATTATCTCTTCCCTGAAGCCTGAAGAGGAAGAGGTGCTTATTTCAGTACTCAGGAGCCATAAAATAGCTCTTGGGTGGACCATTAGTGACTTGAAGGGGATTAGTCCAACCACGTGTATGCACAAGATCCTCCTTGAAGATGATGCTAAACCAGTTGTGCAACCACAAAGGAGACTAAATCCAACCATGAAATAGGTAGTCCAAAAAGAGGTAATAAAATTATGGGAAGCAAGTATTATTTACCCTATTTCTGACAGTCCTTAGGTAAGTCCTGTGCACGTAGTTCCCAAGAAAGGAGGGATGACAGTGATCAAGAATGAAAAGAATGAGCTTATCCCTACAAGGACAGTCACAGGTTGGAGAATATGTATAGACTACAGGAGGCTCAACACTGGTACAAGGAAGGATCATTTCCCCCTGCCTTTCATTGATCAGATGCTTGAAAGGTTAGCTGGTCATGCTTTTTATTGTTTTCTAGATGGATATTCTGGATATAATCAAATTGCAGTGGACCCCCTCAAGATCAAGAGAAGACAACATTCACATGCCCCTTTGGAGTATTTGCCTACAGGAGAATCCCGTTTGGACTTTGTAATGCTCTAGCAACTTTTCAGAGGTGTATGCTTTCAATTTTTTCTGATATGGTTGAAATGTTCATTGAGGTATTTATGGATGATTTTTTTGTTTTTGGTAATTCTTTTGAATCCTGCCTTAAGCATTTATCTCTTGTCTTGAAACGGTGTCAAGAATCAAACCTTGTTTTAAATTGGGAAAAATGTCATTTTATGGTTACAGAAGGTATTGTTTTTGGACACCGGATTTCAAGTAAGGGAATTGAGGTTGATAGAGCAACGGTAGAGATAATTGAAAAATTACCACCACCAGCTAATGTTAAGGCAGTCAGGAGTTTCTTGGGTCATGCAGGATTTTATAGAAGATTTATAAAGGATTTTTCTAAAATTGCTAAATGGTGCACGAAATTGTGATCCCTGGGTGAAATTGTTACTCGAACAATCCCTGGTAATGGCTCCAAAAACTTGGTGCTCTAATCTTAATTCATAAATTGTCACAACTTCGATACAACTAACCAGCAAGTGCACTAGGTCGTCCAAGTAATAAAACCTTATGTGAGTAAGGGTCGATCCCACGGAGATTGTTGGTATGAAGCAAGCTATGGTCACCTTGTAAATTTCAGTCAGGCAGATATCAAATGGTTATGGAGTTTTCACTTAAGCAAACCCAATAAAATTTATAACCGAAGTATTTAAACCTCGGGTCGTCTCTCAAGGAATTGCAGGGAAGTATGATTTATTATTGGTTATGGAAAAAGTATATTTTATTTTAGGTTTTTAAAATAAGGAACAAGTAATTTAAATAGCAAAAAAAATAAATTAATAATTAGAAAATCTCTTGGCAAGGTATGAGAACTGGAAGTCCTATCCTAGTTATCTTTATCAGGTGTGATGAGAATTGGATTTTTGCTCCCACTTAGTTGACCCTTACTAAATAAAGGTAAGTCAAGTGGATTAATTAACTTGACTCCTCGGTCCTAGTCAACTCTTATGGAAAGACTAGCTTTAGAGGGATCCAAATCAATCCGCCATCCTAATTTCCAATCAACTACTGAGTTTGATAACTCAATCATTACCAATTACTTAACCAAAACCAAAAGAGAAAATAATTCTAAATTAAATTGTAAGCATCATAAATAGAATAAAACAATCATTAATCTGAAATATCTCGAATTATATTAAATAGAATATTCAAATCATAACATGAAAAGGTTCATAAGCTAAATTGGCAACATAAGTAATTAACCAATAAAAGCATTAGAGTATCTAAAAGTAGAAGAGAAACATAAAGTAAAGGAATTATTGAACCTGGCATTGAAGTAATAATCATAAAATAAAGGGATCCTAATTTAAAGGAACATTGAACCTAGAATCTGAGAAGAAGTTGAAATCCTAATCCTAAAACCTAAGAGAGAGGAGAGAGCCTCTCTCTCTAAAAACTACATCTAAAACCTAAAATTATGTATATTGAATGTTCCCTTCATAAATGGATGCATTTTCCCACTTTATAGCCTCTAATCTGTGTTTTCTGGGCCAAAAACTGGGACAGAAACAATCCAGAAATTGCTGATTGCGAATTCTGTAACGTTGATTTTTGTCACTGCGATGCGTCCGCGTGGAGCACGTGTTCGTGTTGCCTAGCTGTACAGACACTATAGCAAATTATATATTATTTTGAAGCCCCAGACGTTAGCTTTCCAACACAACTAGAACCGCATCATTTGGACCTCTGTAGCTCAAGTTATGACCGTTTGAGTGCGAAGAGGTCAGGCTGGACAGATTTAGCAGTTCCTTCAGTTTCTTGTATTCCTTCCACTTTTGCATGCTTCCTTTCCATCCTGTAAGCCATTCCTGCCTTGTAATCTCTGAAAACACTTAACGCACATATCAAGGCATCGAATGGTAATAAGAGAGGATTAAACATAGGAAATTTAAGACCGAAGAAGCATGTTTTCAATCAAAGCCCATAATTAGGAAGGAAAATGTAAAACCATGCAAATCATATGAATAAGTGAGTAAAGAGTTGACAAAAACCACTCAATTAAATACAAGATAAACCATAAAATAGTAGTTTATCAACCTCCCCACACTTAAACATTAGCATGTCCTCATGCTAAGCTCAAGAGAAGCTATAAGAGAGTGAAGAGGAATGGTAGAGAGTATGAAATACAACCTATCTATGTGAATGCAACTACATGCAAAATGTTTCTACCTACTTGGTTAAAAGTAAACAAATCTTCCAAGAACAAATATGAACTATATTTCACTAATTCAAATCATAAAAATGAGGTACAAATAGACTTGCAGAAGAAAATAGTTCATGAAAGTCGGGAACAAAGAATCGAGCATCGAACCCTCACAGGAAGTGTATATACTCTAATCGCTCAGGTGTTTAAGGTTCGATCTCTCAATTCTCTACTAACCTTACTTTCTAAGGCTTGTTCTTCATCTAACAATCAACACTAATTTGATGCATAAATACACATATCAAGAGGTCTTTTAAGGGTTGTAATGGGGTTAGGGTCAAGGTAGGATTGTATTTGGTCAAGTGGACTAAAATCTGAATCCTTAATTAACTTAAACATTCCACCTAACTTAGACAATCCATGTAATCACAATACAAAATCTAACTGCCCATTAACCATGTTTTTCACATATTCATGCATGCTAATTTTGAGTACAGTACATATGCATTGCTTTTACCATTTACTTTGGGGTATTTTGTCCCCTTTTATTATTTGCTCTTTTTTCTTTTCTTTTTCTCACTTCTTTTTTTTATATGCCTATTTTTCTTTTTTTTTTTTGTTTTTTCTTCTTTTTTTTCTTCTTTTGTTTTTCTCAATGCATATGATTAAATTATTGAATGCATGAATATGTCCTAAACATTTCTTTCACATTTTCACAAAGATATATAACACCCAATTCTTAAACCAATGTTTCCAAACCCACTTTTCCCCACACTTAATTCATGAGAACTCTCACTAGTCTAAGCTAACCAAGGATTCAAATTAAGGACATTATTGTTTTTTGCTTAGAGTTAGTGATGAGCTAAAGTAAAGAACAAAAGGGTATAATAGGCTCAACATTGGGTTGCAGAGGATAATAAAAAGGTAAGGCCATATGGGTATGTAAGCTCAGTGAAATAAGACCTCAATCATATAAGTGCATGCATACATCAAACAATGGAAATATAGAATTAAGCAAGACAAAGATCACAATTTTAGAGAGAACAACACATACCAAAAATAAAATATTAGTTGATAAAATGCAACCAATTCAAATAGGCTTAAAATCTCACAGGTTTTGTATGTTCGAGCTCTAAACATGTTCCAAACTAATATTTCTTCAACCAAGTAGTGGTAAAATATGCACAAAAATCAAACAATCATGCAATCAAACATGCAACAATGAACAAACAAAGAAAATAAAATATTGGTGTTGAGAAGAAGGTAACTAATCCCTAGAAGTCGGTATTGACCTCCCAACACTTAAAGATTGCACCGTCCTCGGTGCATGCTGAGATGCGCAAGTGGGCAGGTTATTCCAACTGATGCTCTTTCTTTAGTGGATTTTTGGTATGCGAAATTGTTACTCAGGTTGTGAATTATTGTTTGAAATTGATTCCCTGGCGATGGCACCAAAAACGGATGCACAGAACCATGGTCTAAACATATCTTCACAACTTCGCATAACTAACCAGCAAGTGCACTGGGTCGTCCAAGTAATACCTTACGTGAGTAAGGGTCGAATCCCACGGAGATTGTTGGTATGAAGCAAGCTATGGTCACCTTGTAAATCTCAGTCTGGCGGATATAAAATAGTTATGTAGTTTTCGAAATTTAGTAATAAAAGAAGGATAGAAATACTTATGTAAATCATTGGTGAGAATTTCAGATAAGCGTACGGAGATGCATTCGTTTCTCTGAACCTCCGCTTTCCTGCTGTGTTCATCCAATCAGTCTTACTCCTTTCTATGACTGGCTTTATGTAAGGATGTCACCGGTGCCAATGGCTACTTTCAATCCTCTCGGGAAAATGGTCCAAATGCTCTGTCACAGCATGGCTAATCGTCTGGAGGTATCACCCTTGTCATTGGTTTTATCCTATTCCTCTCTGTGAAAATGGTCCGATGCGCTGTCACTGCATGGCTAATCATCTTGGAGGTTTTCGATCATACTGGAATAGAATTTACTATCCTTTTGCGTCTGTCACTACGCCCAGCACTCGCGAGTTTGGAGTTCGTCACAGTCATTCAATCCCAGAGTCCTACTCGGAATACTACGGACAAAGTTTAGACTTTCCGGACTCTCATGAATGCTGCCATCAATCTAGCTTATACCACGAAGATTCTGATTAAGAGATCTAAGAGATACTCATTCAATCTAATGTAGAACGGAAGTCGTTGTCAGGCACGCGTTCATAGGGAATGATGATGATTGTCATGTTCATCACATTCAGGTTAAAGTGCGAATGAATATCTTAGAAGCAAAATAAGATGAATTGAATAGAAAACAGTAGTACTTTGCATTAATCTTTGAGGAACAGCAGAGCTCCACACCTTAATCTATGGAGTGTAGAAACTCTATCGTTTGAAAATACATAAGTGATAATGGAGTTCATTGGTCTCGGCCCCAGAGGGGAACCGGAGTAACCAAGACTACGAATACAATGATAAAAAGTTCTATTTATAATAAACTAGTCACTAGGGTTTACAGAAGTAAGTAATTGATGCATAAATCCACTTCCGGGGCCCACTTGATGTGTGCTTGGGCTGAGCTTGAAGTCTACACGTGGAGAGGTCATTCTTGGAGTTGGACGCCACCTTTTGTGCCATTTTGGGCCTTAAACTCCACTTTGCAACTTGTTTCTGGCGCTGGACGCCAGAATTGGGCAAAGAGCTGGCGTTGAACGCCCGTTTGCGTTGTCTAAACTTGGGCAAAGTATGGACTATTATATATTGCTGGAAATCCCTGGATGTCTACTTTCCAACGCAATTGAAAGCACGCCATTTTGAGTTCTGTAGCTCCAGAAAATCAATTTTGAGTGCAGGGAGGTCAGAATCCAACAGCATCAGCAGTCCTTCTTCAACCTCTGAATCTGATTTTTGCTCAAGTCCCTCAATTTCAGCCAGAAAATACCTGAAATCACAAAAAAACACACAAACTCATAGTAAAGTCCAGAAATGTGAATTTAACATAAAAACTAATGAAAACTTCCCTAAAAGTAACTAGATTCTACTAAAAACAATGCCAAAAAGCATATAAATTATCCGCTCATCACAACACCAAACTTAAATTGTTGCTTGTCCCCAAGCAACTGAAAATAAAATAGGATAAGAAGAAGAGAATATACTATAAATTCCAAACTATCAATGAAACAGAGCTCCAATTAAATGAGCGGGACTTATAGCTTTTTGCCTCTTGAATAGTTTTGGCATCTCACTTTATCCATTGAAGTTCAGAATGATTGGCTTCTATAAGAACTCAGAGTTCAGATAGTATTATTGATTCTCCTAGTTCAGTATGAAGATTCTTGAACATAACTTCTTTATGAGTCTTGGCCGTGGCCCTAAGCACTTTGTTTTCCAGTATTACCACCGGATACATAAATGCCACAGACACATAATTGGGTGAACCTTTTCAGATTGTGACTCAGCTTTGCTAAAGTCCCCAATTAGAGGTGTCCAGGGTTCTTAAGCACACTCTTTTTTTGCTTTGGACCTTGACTTTAACCGCTCAGTCTCAAGTTTTCACTTGACACCTACACGCCACAAGCACATGGTTAGGGACAGCTTGGTTTAGCCGCTTAGACCAGGATTTTTATTCCTTTAGGCCCTCCTATCCACTGATGCTCAAAGCCTTGGGATCTTTTTTATTTGCCCTTGCCTTTTGGTTTTAAGGGTTATTGGCTTTTTGCTCTTGCCTCTTGGTTTTAAGAGCTTTTGGCTTTTTCTGCTTGCTTTTTCTTTTTCTTTCTAATTTTTTTTCACCTATTTTATTTATTTATTTTTTTTTCTGCAAGCTTTGTTCTTTGCTGCTTTTTCTTGCTTCAAGAATCATTTTTATGATTTTTCAGATTATCAAATAACATGTTTCCTAGTCATCATTCTTTCAAGAGCCAACATATTTAACATTCTTAAACAACAACTTCAAAAGACATATGCACTGTTCAAGCATACATTCAGAAAACAAGAAGCATTGTCACCACATCAATATAATTAAACTAAGTTCAAGGATAAATTCAAAACTCATGTACATCTTGTTCTTTTGAATTAAAACATTTTTCATTTAAGAGAGGTGATGGATTCATAGGACATTCATAACTTTAAGATAAAGTTACTAACTACTAATGATCATGTAATGAAGACACAAACATAGATAAGCACTTAACATAGAAAACAGAAAATAGAAGAATTCTCCACATGTAGCCACGGGCGTACTTTGAGTGCTCAGATGTTAGGAAGCTAATTGATTTACTACCTCGTTCAAGGCAGTCGCGAATTCTAGTACTCCCCGTTTCATCTCTCTTTCCACTTGAAGAAGAACACCAAGAGTGTCATGCATTGAAGGTTGAGGTGGATATGAGGACTCATTACTTAGGATGAAAGGTTCATGATAAGAGGGTGGTTCATCACTCTCCATCTTTTCCACTTGTTGCACAGCACACTTCAATTCCTTGTTCTCAAGTTGAGATTCTTTAGCCATAAAAGCTTCAGGTGCTATTCGGTTTACCGCTCGGTTCAATTGACGCAGGGTTGCTTGGAATTGATCCATTATTTCCTTGAGATGATCCCTTGACTCTTATTCTGCTCGGATATCATAAGTAAGATCATAAGGCTCTTGGATTGATAGATATGGATGTTGTGTATATGGAGGTGGTGGTCCTTGGGAGTAACTGGGTTGGAATTGGGGTGGATCTATGTATGGCTCATATGGCTCATAGGGTGGTTGATATGGTGGATAAGGGTTAGAATCATGTGATGGTGTTTGGTAGTAGGGGGCT
>NC_029791.2:89445923-89506975 GCF_000816755.2 Arachis ipaensis
AGGGCCCTTTCTCAAACTCGGAACTTAATATGTCTTCGTAAGAGATAGGACCGAGTTTCTGAGACTACCGTTATAAGAACAGCACGTTATTGAACAAAGAGAGGAATATCTCGAACCGTAAGAGTATCCGACTTATAGACTTAAGTAGTTCGAGTAAGTTGATTTCGTAAGTGAATTAAGGATGTCGAAGACTTAGTTCTAAGTCTATGGACTAACGGATCATTCGAAATACGAGGTCGAGCTGACCGTTCACTGTCCAAAACGGTATCTGGTTGACTATTCCCCTGTACGGTTACCCTCAGAACATGCGACAGGCCATACGGGTCTCTCGTAGTAGTTCGAAGGATCTGGTTAGGAAAGAGCTTTGTGACTACCAGAAACTACGTGGTGATAAAACACCATGTAGAACACGAATTCACTCACCTAAAATAGGTAATAAGAGTGTGAATAAGTATGTTAAGCGTACGAAATACAAAAGGAAGAACTAAAACACGATACTAACTTTTGTACAAAGAAACTAGAATTAAAAGATACAAATTAGGGGAGAATAATGGTAAGCTACGGTACTATACACACAATTCATTAAAATCTCAAATGTCCCGTCCTTACCGAGTTTCCTACCTTTCCTTCGTACGGTTTCACCTTCCTTATGTTCTTTGACTTCCTTGACGATTTCGACAGGTTGGACTGGAGAACCATGATTTAGCTGGTATTGAACTCGATGTCTCCAGGTTTACTACGTCAAGATCAACGCAACCTTTCGATTACAGGCCCCGAAGTATTACTATATATTAAACGGTATCGACGGGATTTCGGTCCACTGTGCTTGCGCACCTAGTGTGCCTACGTACTGGATCGTTTTTGGGTTAGGTGCGATTGCGCACCTGCTGCGAAGGCGCACTGAAACGTCGCTGGACATGCATAGTCTTTTGTATCTAATTTCCGATATTTCACCCCCACAGGTAGGTAAGTACCCTTGTTGAAAGTATTAAGTGTTAAAATCCAAATCTACATTAAAATCTCTCTCTCTCTCTACGAGAGAGGAGAGAGAATCCTAAATCCTAATCCTAAAGAGAATCTAAAATCCTAATCCTAAGGAAGCAAAAGAAGTAAGGTCCAAGTTACAAAGAAATGAAATCAAAAAGAAGATGAAAATAAGTAAAATAATGAAATCAACTAATGAACTACAACGGTTGAACTAAATACTTAAGAACACAAATTAAACTAAGTTATATTAAACTCCATAAAATCTAAATGCTAACAAAAGAAGATAAATACTACGAAAGTTAAATTAAATCTAAAAGGGGGAAACGAAACCAACTCATTAACCACTGTGAACTCAATAGTTTGAGTCGACAATTAACTTTTAATCTTTAACGACTAACTAAACCTATGGAGATTTCGATCAGAAAGTAACCCTCAACTGATCCTGAACTCCTTAGTAGCTGAAATCCGAGTGGTCAGGGCCGTTTGTGGTTACCAGAGCTTCACCATATGGTCACGTGGAAATACAGGAAGAGAATTCTGATAGGAAATTTACAGTGAATGGCCAGAGGTTGAAGCACTATCTTGGAAGAGAGATCGATTGCCAGAGGTCTGCTCATCTGCTGAATTAGCAGAACTGACCGTCAAGCTAGTGACGTTAAAGAAGCGCTTGTCGGGAGGCAACCCGATAATTTTGTATCCTTAGTTATTTTTCGTAGTAGTGATTTTCTTATTTATTTGATTTTTATTGAATTTTTACTGTTTTTCTTTTGTTTTACGTGTGTTCTGATCATGCAGCTATTTTAGAATAGGAACCGAACATTTCGAGAAGGATTATGCCAAAAAAAAGGGGGGGTGTTCGACGAGCAAGCATCCCTGATGCGTGCGCGTCATGTGTAAGTTCGCACCACCAAGGAATTGACCCAAGAGTTGGGCAGCAGTGTCACTGGAACTATACCTTGCGCACAAGCGAGCCCACGCGTACGGGTACCTCACGCATGCGCGTCGTTTGCGCTTTTCGTATCCCACGTGTGCGTGTTACTGACCCGTACGCGTGACCCTGAAAATCGGCGTCAACGAGTGTTCGGGCAAAAAGTTGTGCTGGCTTGGGCCTGGAACTGTACAATAGGCACAAACTTGATCACGCGTACGCGTCCTTGATGCATTTGCGTCGTTTTCCCACAATGGCCATCCACGCGTACGCATCCCTGACGCGTATGCGTCATATGAGAGTTCTGCGTGCACGCAGCTGTCTTCGCGCGATTTGCACAAACCAAGGGCACGCGTACGCGTGCTAGATGCTTACGCGTCATTTTCCAAATCGGGCGACCCACACGTACACGTGCTGTACGCATATGCGTCGCATGCGTCGCACAACTCCACTAGTGCGCTTGTTCTTTTATCCTTTTATTCTTCTTTCATCATACTATTTGTTTTTATTTTCAGTTCTTCTTTGCTTGAGGACAAGCAAAGCTTTCAGTTTGGTGTTGTCCCTTCACTTATGGCTTTTCTGTTTATTTTTATGGTACCAAAGGCAGGTGAATCATCTTCACGGAGGAGCTCATCCTGAAGAATGAAATGGCCACTAGATTCCTTCATTCTATATTCCTTCTCGCTCTTACTATGTTATGTTTTGGTTTTCTACTATTTTGTCTCATTTATTGCATGATCCTATATTAGATAAATTCCTAGGTTCTAGTTTAGTTCTGTTATTTTCAAAATTTCTGTTAGTTGCTTTAATTCTGAAAGGTGCCTCATGTATTGCCCACTGAGCCTGAAATCAAAAAAAGAAAGAAGAAAAGATGTAGTGCATGAGAAATTGAGTTTAATTTTTTAGAGTAGTCTCATTTATTCAAATGTGGTGGTATTTTCTGTGACTCAGAATGCATGACATGAACAGTGCATATTTAAATTTGAATCAAAGAATGTTGATGTACAAGGAACAGGGATTTAGAGAATTATTATGACTTCTCTGAAATAAACAAAAATTTAATCCTTAAAGCAAAAGAAACAGCAAAGAAAAAAAAGATATAAAAGCAAGGTCCAAGGCTCTGAGCATCAATGACTAGGGAGGTCAGACATGATTAAAAGCTCAAAGAGTTGTTTCCCTAGTCATATGCTGGTGTTCTTGTGTCAATTAATCCTTGAGACAAAACATTTAGAGTCGAGATCAATTGTAATTAGCAGAGTATGCCAAAGGCTTTGAGCACCACTGTCTGGGAGTAGCTGAAAGAAAAATCAAAACTTCAAAAAGAGTCCCCCAGTTAAGTGCTTGTGGTGTTTCTGTGTCAAGTGAAGCTTGAGATAAAACATTTAAAGTCACCGCTAGGCTCAAGGAGCAAAGCACCAAAGAAAAGAGAATTAAAGAAAATTTGATGTGTTCAAGGATTAAATTGAAGTACAAAAATTAGAGAATTCATAATATTATCCGGATTCTAATTCCGAATGACAGTGGCATCCTTCTGATTCAAAGGAGAGTGAGATGCCAAAACTATTCAAGATTGCAGTTGTAAACCCCACTATAAGAAGAGACATGAGCTTAATCTAACTCTCATTCTCATGCAAATTCACATTCTAATCCTATATTAGTTTGGCTGCTTGAGGACAAGCAACAATTCAAGTTTGGTGTTGTGATGTGTGAGCATCTTTCCTATCTTTTTCTAGTGAATTTGCATTTAAATTGTTGAGTTTAATCAAGAATTAATTATCTTTTAGCCACTATGAATGCTACTTTGAGTCGTGTGTGATTCTATTTATTTTAGGTAGCATTTGGTTGGATTTGATGGAGCTTCTGCAGAAAAAGAGAAGAAGGCCATATAGGACAGGAATGGCTTAGAGGATGGAGAGGAAGCTTGCACAAATGGAAGGAGCACAAGAATTAAAGGAGATGACTAGCGAGGGCGACGCGCGTGCATACCTGACGTGTGCACGTGATTTGGAGATCTGCACAGCGACGCGTGCGCATACCTGACGCGTACGCGTGACATGCGAAGAAGACCATCGACGCCTACGCATGCGCCACGTGCAGAAAATGCAGAAAATGCTGATTATTTAATTAATTCTGATTTAAACTATATTTTTATTTTAAAATAGGAACATATATTATTTTAGTTTAGAAAATAGATTTTAAATTAATTAGGATTAGATATAAAAGAGAAAAAAAAACATCTCTTCAAGGATTCCAACATTATTCCACTTTTCATTCCACCTCAGCCCAATTTACATTTTACCAGAATCCTTATTTTCTCTCTGAACCATGAGCAACTAAACCTCCACTGTTAAGGTTAGGAGCTCTGTCTATTGTATGGATTGATACTATTATTTTTCTATTTTAATTCATGTACTGATTTATATTTCAAGGATTGTTTTCGTTCTTTATCTTATGAATTTGGGTGGAACGGAAGTATGACCCTCTTTCTAATTGAGTTCTTGTATAACTTGGAAATGCTCTTTACTTGAACAACTGCTTGAAAACAATTTCTCCTAAATTCTAATTATTTGGACTTAACGGGATACGTGACATATAATCCTCTTATATTTGGATAATTAGGATTTTTGTGGCATAATAACTAGAATTAAACTTTACCCCCTAATTGGAATTAATTGACCGAGGAATTGGCGGTTGATGAAAGTTAGAGGAGACTAGAAAGGTCTAAGGAATTAGGGTCTAGTCACATATAGTTTGCCAAGAATTAAATCTTGCATGATTAAAATAAATTAACAAGAAAAGTCAATCCGAAAAATAGATAACTATGAAGCCTTAACTGTTTCTCCATACATATTTCAAAACCTGTTCACTGCTTGCTTTATTAAATTTCTGAATTATTGTTTAATGCTTTTGAACTCCCAAAAACTATTTTCTGCTTGCCTAACTAAGTAAATTAATCAACCATCGTTGTTTAGTCCATCAATCCTCATGGGATCGACCCTCACTCACCTGAGGTATTACTTGGTACGACCCGGTGCACTTACTGGTTAGTTTGTGGTTGTAAATTCTGCATCATTAAGGGAACATCCAGATGAGTGATCTACAGCCTTTTCTGATTCATGACTCAGCCCATCATAAAAGATATGAATTTGCACCCACTCATTAAACATATCTGGGGGGCATTTCCTTATCAAATCTTTTAATCTCTCCCTAGCTTCATAATGTGTCTCACCATCCTACTGTCTGAATGTCTGCACTTCAGTTCTCAGCCTGTTTACTTTTTGTGGATGGTAGAACTTTGTTAAAAATCTATTCATTACATCTTCTCAGGTTGTCAAGCTTTCCTTGGGAAAGGATTCCAGCCATTTGGATGCTTTGTCCCTCAAAGAAAATGGAAACAATAGCAATCTATAGGTGTCAGGATGAACACCATTAGATTTAACCGTGTCACATATCCTTTGGAATTTAGTGAGATCCTCATTAGGGTCCTCTTGGGCATTTTCTCCAAAAGAACAGTTGTTTTGCACAAGATTTATGAGCTGAGGCTTCAGTTCGAAATTATTAGCATGGATAGTTGGCTTTTGAATGCTGATGCCACAATTTTCTGGATTTGGATTGATGTAGAAACCCAGAACTCTCCTCTCTTGTCTAGAAGGGTTGGCTGCACCTCTTCTGGCATGATTGTTCACCTCTCCTTCATGAATGTTTTCCATATCATCCTCCATGGTTATATCCAAATCTTCCTCCTCTTCTTCTGCACCAACTCCTCTTCTTTCCTCTTGCTTCCCTTCTTAGTCTCAGAAAGGTTCTTTCCGGTACACTATCAAATTAAAGGAGGATGAAACCTCTCTTCTACCTGTTATACATGTAGCACAACAAGCAGTAACCAGCAAGTGAAGGATTCACAATTAGTGAAAAAGTGTTGTTAGAGCAATTGAGCCAATTAATCAAACAGTTAATGAGTTAGTGGATTAGTTTTGCTGGAAACTAATGAAGTAAAAGAAATTAAAGAAAAATAACTAAAAGAAAATTGTAGAGAACAAAAATGAACAACTGAAAGTAAAGTTGAATTAATCAAATGAAAAGAAAAGTGCTCAATCTAATTATCCTCTAATTTAATAATTTTCAATACAAAACCAATCCCCGGCAACGGCGCCATAAACTTGGTTCACTCGAAAACTGTCTCTAAACAATTTTCTTCTGGTAAGTGTACTGGTGCACGAAATTGTGATAATCAGTGGCGCCAACAACTTGGTGTGGCACACTTGTAATCTCAACTCTTTTATCACAACTCCGCACAACTAACCAGCAAGTGCACTGGGTCGTCCAAGTAATAAACCTTACGTGAGTAAGGGTCGATCCCACGGAGATTGTCGACTTGAAGCAAGCTATGGTCATCTTGTAAATCTCAGTCAGGCGGATTCAAATGGTTATAGAGTTTAAGGTGATGAAAATAAACATAAAATAAGGATAGAGATACTTATGTAATTCATTGGTGGATTTTAGATAAGCGTATGAAGATGCTTTGTTCCCTTTGAACCTCTGCTTTCCTATTGCCTTCTTTCAATCATTCATACTCCTTTCCATGGCAAGATTTATGTTCGGCATCACCGTTGTCAATGGCTACATCCCATCCTTTCAGTGAAAATGGTCCTGATGCTCTGTCACAGCATCGGCTAATCAGCTATCGGTTCTCGATCATGTCGGAATAGGATCCATTGATCCTTTTGCGTCTGTCACACACCCCACAATCGCGAGTTTGAAGCTTGTCATAGTCATCCCTTCCCAGATCCTACTCGGAATACCACAGACAAGGTTTAGACTTTCCGGATCTCAGGAATGGCTGCCATTAATTCTAGCCTATACCACGAAGGTTCCAATCTTAGATTAGAAACCCAAGAGATACGCATTCAAGCCATTGCTAGTAGAACAGAGGTGTTTGTCAGGCACATGTTCATAAGTGAGAATGATGATGAGTGTCACGGATCATCACATTCATCAAGTTGAAGAACGAATGAATATCTTGGAGAAGAAATAGACTTGAGTTGAATAGAAAAACAATAGTGCTTTGTATTAATTCATGAAGAACAACAGAGCTCCACACCTTAATCTATGGTGTGTAGAAACTCCACCGTTGAAAATACATAAGAACAAATAGTGTAAGCATGGCCGAATGGCCAGCCTCAAAGGTCTAAGGACTAAACGTCCCAAGATGATCCAAATACAATAGCAAAAGGTCCTATTTATAGAGAACTAGTAGCCTAGGGTTTACAGAAATCAGTAATTAATGCAGAAATCTTCTTCCGGGCCCACTTGGTGTGTGCTTGGGTTGAGCATTGAAGCTTTCATGTGTAGAAACTTTTCTTGGAATTAAACGCCAGCTTTTGTGCCAGTTTGGGCGTTTAACTCCAGCTTTTGTGCCAGTTTTGGAGTTAAACACCAGAATTCTTGAGCTGACTTGGAACGCCAGTTTGGGCCATCAAATCTCGGGCAAAGTATGGACTATTATATATTGCTGGAAAGCCCAGGATGTCGACTTTCCAACGCAATTGAGAGTGCACCAATTGGACTTTTGTAGCTCCAGAAAATCCACTTTGAGTGCAGGGAGGTTAGAATCCAACAGCATCTGCAGTCCTTTTTCATCCTCTGAATCAGATTTTTCAAGGATAAAAAGGAAGAGAATATACAATGAATTCCAAAAACATCTATGAAGATCAGTATTAATTAGATGAGCGGGGCTTTTAGCTTTTTGCTTCTGAACAGTTTTGGCATCTCACTTTATCCCTTGAAGTTTAGAATGATTGGCATCTATAGGAACTCAGAATCCAGATAGTGTTATTGATTCTCCTAGTGAAGTATGTTGATTCTTGAACACAGCTACTTTATGAGTCTTGGCCATGGCCCTAAGCACTTTGTTTTCCAGTATTACCACCGGATACATAAATGCCACAGACACATAACTGGGTGAACCTTTTCAGATTGTGACTCAGCTTTGCTAGAGTCCCCAATTAGAGGTGTCCAGGGTTCTTAAGCACACTCTTCTTTTTGCTTTGGACCTCGACTTTAACCCCTCAGTCTCATGTTTTCACTTGACACCTTCACGCCACAAGCACATGGTTAGGGATAGCTTGGTTTAGCCGCTTAGGCCAGGATTTTATTCCTGTGGGCCCTCCTATCCACTGATGCTCAAAGCCTTGGATCCTTTTTTTCACCCTTGTCTTTTGGTTTAAAGGGATATTGGCTTTTTCTGCTTGCTTTTCTTCTTTTCTCTTTTTTTTTGCAAGGTTTTCACTGCTTTTTCTTGCTTCAAGAATCAATTTTATTATTTTTCAGATCATCAGATAACATTTCTCCTTTTCCTTTCATTCTTTCAAGAGCCAACAATTTTAACATTCATAAACAATCAACTTAAAAAATATGTACTGTTCAAGCATTCATTCAGAAAAACAATAGTATTGCCACCACATCAAGATAATTAAACTGTTTTAAAATTTGAAATTCATGCACTTCTTTTTCTTTTTCAATTGAAAACATTTTTCATTTAAGAAAGGTTATGGATTCATTTTCATAGCTTTAAGGCATAGAAACTAATGATCATGTAATAAATACACAAACATAGATAAACATAAAGCATAATTTTCGAAAAACAGGAAAATAAAGAACAAGGAAGTTAAAGAACGGGTCCACCTTAGTGATGGCGGCTTGTTTTTCCTCTTGAAGATCTTATGGAGTGCTTGAGCTCTTCAATGTCTCTTCCTTGCCTTTGTTGCTCCTCTCTCATGGTTCTTTGATCTTCTCTAATTTCATGGAGGAGGATGGAATGCTCTTGGTGCTCCATCCTTAGTTGTCCCATGTTGAAACTTAATTCTCCTAGGGAGGTGTTGATTTGCTCCCAATAGTTTTATGGAGGAAGATGCATCCCTTGAGGTATCTCAGGGATTTCATGATGAGGAATTTCCTCATGCTCTTGATGAGGTTCTCTTGTTTTCTCCATCCTTTTCTTAGTGATAGGTTTGTCCTTATCAATGAGAATGTCTCCCTCTATGTCAATTCCAACCGAATTGCAAAGGTGACAAATGAGATGAGAGAAGGCTAACCTTGCCAAAGGAGAGGACTTGTCCGCCACCTTGTAGAGTTCTTGGGATATAACCTCATGAACTTCCACTTCCTCTCCAATCATGATGCTATGTATCATGATAGCCCGGTCTATAGTAGCTTCGGACCAGTTGCTAGTGGGAATGATTGAGCGTTGGATGAACTCCAACCATCCCCTAGCCACGGACTTGAGGTCATGCCTTCTTAGTTGAACCGGCTTACCTCTTGAATCTCTCTTCCATTGAGCGCCCTCTTCACATATGTCCATGAGGACTTGGTCCAACCTTTGATCAAAGTTGATCCTTCCAGTGTAGGGGTGTGCATCTCCTTGCATCATGGGCAAGTTGAATGCCAACCTTACATTTTTCGGACTAAAATCAAAGTATTTTCCTTGGACCATTGTAAGCCAATTCTTGGGGTCCGGGTTCACACTTTGATCATGGTTCTTGGTGATCCATGCGTTGTTGAATGGGGTTGGTTCTTGGTTCTTGGCATAGAACTCTTGAACCATTAAGATTCTGACTTGTTGAATGGGATTGGTGAGAACTTCTCAACCTCTTCTTCGGATCTCATGTCGGATCTCCGGATATTCGCCCTTTTTGAGCTTAAAAGGGACCTCAGGGATCACCTTCTTCTTGGCTACAACTTTGTAGAAGTGGTCTTGATGCACCCTTGAGAGGAATCTCTCCATCTCCCATGACTCGGAGGTGGAAGCTTTTGCCTTCCCTTTCCTCTTTCTAGAGGTTTCTCCGGCCTTTGGTGCCATAAATGGTTATGAAAAAACAAAAAGCTTTAGCTTTTACCACACTGATGAGCGGATATTTTATACGCTTTTTGGGGTTAATTTCATATAGTTTTTAGTATATTCTAGTTAGTTTTTAGTTTATTTCCATTAGTTTTTAGGAAAAATTCATATTTCTGGACTTTACTATGAGTTGTGTGTTTTTCTGTAATTTCAGGTATTTTTCTGGGTGAAATTGAGGGAGCTGAGCAAAAATCTGATTCAGGCTGAAAAAGGACTGCTGATGCTGTTGGAGTCTGACCTCCCTGCACTCAAAGAGGATTTTCTGGAGCTACAGAACTCAAAATGGCGCGCTTCTAATTGCGTTAGAAAGTAGACATCCAGGGCTTTCCAGCAATATATAATAGTCCATACGTTTCTCAAGGATAAACGACGTAAACTGGCGTTCAACGCCAGTTCTCTGCCCAATTCTGGCGTCCAGCGCCAGAAAAGGATCAAAAGTTGGAGTTCAACGCCAGAAATGGATCCAAACCTGGCGTTGAATGCCCAAAACAGCCTTATGCATGTGAATTATTCAAGTCTCAGCTCCAGCACACACCAAGTGGGCCCCAGAAGTGGATCTCTGCACCACCCATCATAGTTTACTCATTTTTTGTAAACCTAGGCTACTAGTTTAGTATTTAAACAACTTTTAGAGACTTATTTTGTATCTCATGACATTTCAGATCTGAACTTTGTACTCTTTGATGGCATGAGTCTCTAAACTCCATTGTTGGGGGTGAGGAGCTCTGCTGTGTCTCAATGAATTAATGCAAGTATTTCTGTTTTCCATTCAAACATGCGTGTTCCTATCTAAGATATCCATTCGCGCCTAACTATGGAGAAGGTGATGATCGGTGACACTCATCACCTTTCTCAATCCACGAACGTGTGTCTGACAATCACCTCCGTTCCACATCAGATTGAATGAATATCTCTTAGATACAAGAGGAGGGGATGTAACCATTGACAACGGTGATGCCCCAACACACAGCTTGCCATAGAAGGACGTGCGTGCGTGAATCAAAGGACAAAGGAAAGCAGAGATTCAGAAGACAAAGCATCTCCAAAACTCCAACATATTCTCCATCATTGCATAACAAGTAACCTTTAACCCATGCTCTCTTGTTTATTTGCAATTCAACTGATAAATACAATTGACTTCCTGACTAAGAATTGCAAGATAACCATAGATTGCTTCAAACCAACAATCTCCGTGGGATTCGACCCTTACTCACGTAAGGCATTACTTGGACGACCCAGTGCACTTGCTGGTTAGTGGTACGAGTTGTGAAAAGTGTGATTCAAACTTCGTGCACCAAGTTTTTGGCACCGTTGCCGGGGATTGTTCGTGTTTGGACAACTGACGGCTTATTTTGTTACTTAGATTAGAAAAAATTTCTCTTTTTAGTTTAGAGTCTCTTATTGTTGTCGTGTTAGAATTTTAGAATCCTTATTTTCCTTTTCTTAAAATCTTTTTTTAAAGAAAAAAATAATTTTTCTATTAAATCCTATGCCAAACTTTAAGTTTGGTGTTTTCTTGTTGATTTTTCCGTGTTTTTCGAAAATTTTAGTTTGATTTTCTAAAAATTTTACGTTTGGTGTTCTTCCTTCATGTTCTTGTGTTCTTGTGAGTCTTCAAATTGTTCTTGAGTTTTCCTTGTGTCGTGATCTTAAAATTTTTAAGTTTGGTGCTCCTTGGCGTTTTTTCCTCAAAAAAAAAATATATTTTCTCTATTTTACATCATCTCCCTTTCTCCGTCATGGACCTAAGCGGAAATGAACAGTCCAGGAGAACTCTGGGGTCATATTCTAACCCTTCTACTGCTTCATATGGGAGTAGCATCTGCATACCCTCCATTGGAGTCAGTAGCTTTGAGTTGAATCCTCAACTCATTATCATGGTACAGCAAAGTTGCCAGTATTCTGGTCTTCCACAGGAAGAACCTACAGAGTTTCTGGCACAGTTTCTACAGATTGCTGACACAGTACATGATAAAGAAATAGATCAGGATATCTACAGACTATTACTGTTTCCATTTGCTGTAAAAGATCAAGCTAAGAGGTGGTTGAATAACCAACCTAAGGCCAGCATAAGGACATGGAAACAGCTGACAAAAAAATTCTTGAATCAATACTTTCCCCCAAAATGGATGACACAGCTAAGGATGGACATCCAAGGCTTTAAACAAGGAGATAATGAATCTCTTTATGATGCTTGGGAGAGATACAGAGAGATGCTACGAAAATGCCCCTCTGAAATGTTTTCAGAGTGGGTTCAGTTAGACATCTTCTACTATGGGCTTGCAGAAGGAGCTCAGATGTCTCTAGATTACTCAGCTGGTGGATCTATCCACATGAGAAAGACAATTGGAGAGGCTCAAAAGCTCATTGATACAGTTGCCAGGAATCAGCATCTGTACTTAAGCAGTGACCCTTCCATGAAAGAAGAGGTTAAGACAGTAACTGCTGAAGTCAGTCCTGTAAAACAAGCTGCTGAAGTCAATCAGCAATTGGACTTTCTAACAAAGCAGTTAGCCGAATTCAAAGATAGCCTACAAGAGACAAGGATGGCTAATATACATATGGAAGAACAGTTTAAGCAAACAAAGCAGCAGCTGTCAAGGCAAATAACAGAAGAATGCCAAGCAGTTCAATTAAGAAGTGGGAAAACACTAAATACCCCACCTCAAGGCAGCAAAAAGCTAAGAAATGAGCAAACCACCCAAAATTCACCTGAGGACAGTAAGAGCCCAGGGAAAAGTAATTCTGGAACTAAAACGCCAGAAATTTGGTGGAAGGCTGGCGCTGAACGCTCAGACCATGCTCAGGACTGGCGTTCAATGCCAGAAACAAGGCAGGACTGGCGTTCAACACCAGAAATAGGCAAAGATTTGGCGTTGAACGCCCAAAATGGGCAAGATCTGGCGCTGAACGCCCAAAATGGACACAGTTCTGGCATTCAGACGCCAGGAAAAGACAAGGAGCTGGCGTCCAATTTCACTCCAGCTTCTAACCCTGGCACTCAATTGCCAGTGAGGGATCAGACACACACAAATGCTGATAACAACCCCTCTAAAAAGGCTTCTTCAACCACTTCTGTAGGCAATAAACCTGCAGCAACTAAGGTTCAGGAATATAAAGCCAAGATACCTTATCCTCAAAAACTCTGGAAAGAGGAGCAGGATAAGCAATTTGCTCGCTTTGCAGATTACCTCAGGACTCTTGAAATAAAGATTCCATTCGCAGAAGCACTTGAGCAAATACCTTCTTATGCCAAGTTCATGAAAGAGATCTTGAGCCATAAAAAGGATTGGAGAGAAATAGAAAGAGTTCTCCTCACTGAAGAATGCAGTGCAGTCATTCTGAAGAGCTTTCCTGAAAAGCTTAAAGACCCCAGGAGTTTTCTGATACCATGCATATTAGAAGGTAATTGCACCAAGACAGCTTTATGCGATCATGGGGCAAGCATCAACCTAATACCTGCATCCACTATCAGAAAGCTTGGTTTAACTGAAGAAGTTAAACCAACCCGGATATGTCTCCAACTTGCTGATGGCTCCACTAAATACCCATCAGGCGTGATTGAAGACACGATTGTTAGGGTTGGGCCATTCGCCTTTCCTACTGACTTCGTTGTGCTGGAAATGGAGGAGCACAAGAGTGCTAGTCTCATTCTAGGAAGACCCTTCCTAGCAACTGGACGATCCCTCATTGATGTCCAACAGGGGAAATAACCCTGAGAGTCAATGATGATGAGTTTAAGTTGAACGCTGTCAAAGCCATGCAGCATCCAGACACATCAACAGACTGCATGAAAGTTAATCTTATTGACTCCTTGGTAGAAGAGATCAACATGGCTGAAAGTCTCGAATCGGAGTTGGAAGACATCTTTAAAGATGTTCAGCCTGATTTGGAGGATTCAGAGGACATGAGAGAGCCTTTGAAATCTCTTCTGGAAAAGGAAAAACCTCCTAAACCCGAGCTCAAGCCATTACCACCATCCTTGAAATATGCTTTTCTGGGAGAAGGTGACACTTTTCCAGTGATTATAAGCTCTGCTTTAAGTTCACAGGAAGAGGAAGCACTTATTCAAGTGCTAAGGACACACAAGACAGCTCTTGGGTGGTCCATAGGTGACCTTAAGGGCATAAGCCCAGCTAGATGCATGCACAAAATCTTATTGGAGGATAATGCTAAACCAGTGGTTCAACCACAGAGACGGCTAAATCCAGCCATGAAGGAAGTGGTGCAGAAAGAGGTCACCAAATTACTAGAGGCTGGGATTATTTATCCTATTTTTGATAGCCCCTGGGTGAGCCTTGTCCAAGTCGTTCCAAAAAAGGGAGGCATGACAGTGATTCATAATGAAAAAAATGAACTGGTTCCTACAAGAACAGTTACAGGGTGGCGCATGTGTATTGACTACAGAAGGCTCAATACAGCCACCAGAAATGATCAGTTTCCTTTACCATTCATAGACCAGATGCTAGAAAGACTAGCAGATCATGATTATTACTGCTTTTTGGACGGCTACTCAGGCTATAACCAGATTGCAGTAGATCCTCAGGATCAAGAGAAAACAGCATTCACATGTCCATCTGGAGTGTTTGCTTATAGAAGGATGCCATTTGGGCTGTGTAATGTGCCTGCAACCTTCCAGAGATGCATGCTCTCTATTTTCTCTGATATGGTGGAAAAATTTCTAGAAGTCTTCATGGATGACTTCTCAGTATATGGAGACTCATTCAGCTCCTGTCTTGATCACCTGAAACTTGTTCTGAAAAGATGCCAAGAGACCAACCTAGTTTTAAACTGGGAAAAATGTCACTTCATGGTGACTAAAGGGATTGTTCTTGGGCATAAAATCTCAAATCACCATGGTTTGCCGATATTGCAAACTATAAAGCTGCAAGGTTCATACCCAAAGAGTACAACAGGATACAAAAGAAGAAATTAATTACTGATGCAAAGTACTACTTGTGGGATGAACCTTATCTCTTTAAGAGATGTGTAGACGGAATAATCCGTCGGGTGTGTGCCTAGAGAAGAAGCACAGAGGATCCTGTGGCATTGCCATGGATCTCAAAATGGAGGCCATTTCGGAGGTGAGCGAACAGCCACCAAGGTCCTCCAATGTGGCTTCTATTGGCCCACACTCTATAAAGATTCCCGAGAATTTGTACATAACTGTGACAGTTGCCAAAGAGCTGGTAATCTGCCTCATGGTTACGCTATGCCTCAACAAGGAATCTTGGAAATTGAGTTGTTTGACGTCAGGAATCTGCACACAAAACAGAGAAAAAAAGCTCACTGGCCAAGAAAACGCCAGTAAGAGCCTATTTTGGGCGTTCAGCGCCCAAAAGGGACAGCCAGTGGGCGCTGAACGCCAGTAAGGGCAGCAATCTGGCGTTCAATGCTAGAAGAGGGCAACAACTGGGCGTTGAACGCCCAGGAGATCAGCATTTGGGCGTTGAACGCCCAAAACAGGCAGTGTTTGGGAGTTCAAACGCCAGGATGATGGGGAGGTGGCAAACTCATTTTTCTTCATATTTTTTCATTCTAATCTTGATTTTCGTACTTCAATTCATGATTTCTTGCATAAACATGTTAAGAACCCTGATTTCTAAAATCCCTAATTTCTAAAAATCCTACTTTAAAAATATCAAATATATCTTAATCCATAAGCACAAACCCTCTTTGCAAATTCAATCCAACTCTTTTCAAATCTTTTAAAAAAAAAAAACAAATCTATCTTTTCGACTCATCAATATCTTTTTCAAAATCTCCACTTTATCTTTTTCAAAATCTAGATTTATCTTTTTCAAAAATCTTTCATATCTTTTCAATTTTAAACTATATCCTCTCTTATCATATCTTCTATCTTATCTTTTCCAAATCAATCTCTTTTATCATATCTTTATCTCTTTTTTCGAAAACCCACCCTCCTTCCCTTTAAATTTGGGTTCGGCCTCCCTCCCCTTCAATCAACAATTGCACCTAGCTCTCCTTCTATCCCTCTCCTTTCTTTTCTTTTGCTTGAGGACAAGCAAACCTCTAAGTTTGGTGTGTTTCCTAGCAACCGTTCTGAAGTCACAGTTAAAAGAGCAGTGATGATCCATTGCATCATGATGGGAAAAGAAGTGGAAGTTCATCAGCTGATCTCAGCTGAACTCTAAAAAATTGCTAACAAAAATTCTAAAGAGGCCAGGTTGGCTTATCCAAGCATGATTTCTCTGCTCTGCAAGGACGCTGGAGTAAGGATGGGAATAACTGAGTATATCTCAGTTGAGAAACCAATCACCAAAGCATCAATGGAAAAACAACAAGCACAGGATGATCCCACCAAGAAGAAAACACAAGAATTTCTCCCAGAAATCCCTCAATCTGAATACTGGGAGTATCTTGAGACATCTGTTACCAAGATACGGGAAGCTATGGAACAAATAATAAAAGAACAGAAGGAACACGATCAAATTCTCACCTATATGTTTAAAGAACAAGAGGAGCAAGGGCGTGACTTAGGGGAATTGAAACGCCAGAAGTTATCTCTTGAAGGACGAAGCACCCCACAGATCAGAGGAACACCCATTTACCAGAATAAAGGTTGTTAAATTCCAATTTCTGCTTTAACTCTGTGATAGTGTCATTATAGAAGTTTACCTTAGGAGTCATATAGTAGTAATTAGTATCTATTTTGATTTTATCTCCAATTAAGCCATAGTTTATTTTTCTCATCATCAGCAAACATGAATAAAATAGTAGATCTTTTGAATAAGAGGCAATAAAATTTTGAGTTTTAATAAGAGAAATTCTAATTAGTTACATGTGGTGGCAATACTTTCTGTCTTTTGAATGAATGCTTGAACAGTGCATATGTCTTTTGAATTTGTCGTTTAAGACTGTTAAATATGTTGGCTACGCTGAGGAAGGTGAAAGAGGGGTGGGGGTGCAGCTGAGGCAAAAGGATTTAGGGTTAGGGTTTCTTAATTTATGAATTAGGGTTTCTGATTTAATTTGGGAATTTAGGTTTAGGAATTAGGAATTTTATAAAGTAATATGGATAGATATGAATAGATATTTTGATAAAATTGGAGGGTAGGATAATTTTAAAATCAAATGTACTCTATTAAAAATATTACCATGCCCCTTTCTATCTTTGTGTAGTTGAATTTATCTCCATTAAAGAAGTCGGCGGCGAAGTTTGCCTTAGCCGATAAGAGTGTGATCACTGTGATGGGAATAGCAGATGATGTACTTGTGGCAATCAAGGACTTGGTCTTTCTGGTTGACTTTTACATCCTTGAAATGCCTCCAACAGAAAATAGAAGCTCATCCTCTGTTCTACTTGGTAGACCCTTCCTCAAGACCTCTAAATTCAAGTTAGATGCCTTCACTGGCACATATTCCTTTGAGGTTGGAGACAAGACTATCAAGTTCAATTTGGAAGAAGCCATGAAGCATCCTTCCAAAGAGCATTCCGTTCTCCGATGTGATGTAATTGATGAAGTGGTAGCGGAAGTACAAGAAGAAGACCATAATAAATTGTGCTACCATATTGTTGAAGAGACGGATGACCAAGAGGGTGAACATGAGAAAGTTGTTGAGAATGAACTCTGTGAGCTTGATGAAAAGGAACCTCAGCTTGAGGCAAAGAGTGAATTGAAGCCTCTTCCATCTCATTTGAAGTATGCTTTCTTAAAGGACAACCAAAAGTTTCCGGTCATTATTGCTAGTGAGATTTCTAGTGAAGAAGAAGGAAAGCTCCTAGATGTCCTAAGAAAGTACAAGAAGGCAATTGGTTGGATCCTAGCTGATATTGTGGGATTGACCCTGGCAAGTGCATGCATCGCATATTTCTCCAAGAGGGAGCTAGGCCGGTTAGGCAACCGCAAAGGATGCTCAACCTGACCATCCTTGATGTGGTAAAGAAGGAGGTCACTAGGCTACTTGATGCGGGTATCATATACCCAATTTCTGACAGTGAGTAGGTGAGCCCGGTCCAGGTTGTTCCCAAGAAATTGGGCATCACTGTGGTTAAAAAGGATGATGGTGAAGTGGTCACCACGAGAGTACAAAATGCATGGCGAGTGTGCATCGATTATAGAAGATTGAACGCCGCTAAAAGGAAGGACCACTACCCTTTGTCCTTTATCGATCAAATGTTGGACCGTTTGGCGGGTAAATCCCATTATTGCTTTCTTGATGGATTCACTGGTTACTTCCAGATTCACATCGCTCCTGAGGATCAGGAAAAGACCACATTTACTTGCCCTTTTGGCACCTTTGCCTACAAAAGGATGCCATTTGGACTATGTAATGCACCTGCTACTTTTTAGCAGTGTATGACCAGTGTCTTTTCCGATCTAATGGAGAATTGTCTAGAAGTCTTTATGGATGGCTTCAGTGTTTATGGAACTTCATTTGATTGTTGCTTAGAGAACTTGGCCAAGGTCTTAGCTAGATGTGTTGACTCTAACCATGTCTTGAATTTTGAAAATGTCACTTTATGGTAAGACAATGCATAGTGTTAGGACATGTGGTATCTAGTGAAGGTATTTTTGTAGACCCGGCCAAGGTCGATATTATCACCACTTTACCTCACCCCTCATCTGTGAGGGAGGTATGCTCGTTTTTGGGAAATGCAGGATTCTACAGGCGCTTTATCAAAGATTTCAGTAAAATTACTTTGCCATTGTCGCGCCTACTCCAAAAGAATGTGGACTTTGAGTTTGACAGTGCATGTGTGAGTGCATTTGATGAGCTAAGGAGAGTTCTTACCACGGCACCGATTGTGCAAGGCCCCAACTGGACGTTGCCATTCGAGATAATATGCGATGCGTCAAACCATGCTGTAGGTGCCACGCTTGAACAACGCGATGGTAAACTCCCTTATGTCATTGCTTACTCTTCTAAAACACTTGATGCAGCACAATCCAACTATACCACTACCGAAAAGGAACTCCTGGGTATTGTTCATGCTTTAGATAAATTTAGATCTTATTTGCTAGGGTCCAAGATAGTGGTATACACGGATCATGCAGCTTTAAAGTACTTATTAACAAAGAATGAGTCAAAACCCAGACTCATACGTTGGATCTTGCTTTTGCAAGAATTCGACATTGAGATTAGGGACCGGAGTGGGTCTCAAAACTTAGTTGCGGATCATTTAAGCCGTCTTGAGAATTTAAAATTTGACTCATTTCCGATCGATGACTCATTCCCGTTGGATAGTTTGCATGCTGTGTCGGATAGCTTTCCTTGGTTTGCCCCAATGGCGAACTACTTGGTTGTGAAAATCTTCCCTCCTGACTTCTTTAAAAACCAAAGGTACAAGTTGAGGAGTAAATCCAAATACTACATTTGGGATGACCCTCACTTGTGGAAGAGAGGAGTGGACCAAGTAATTCGAAGATGTGTGCTGAAATCTGAAATTCAACCTATTCTTGAAGCTTGCCATTCGTCTGAATGTAGTGGCCACTTTGGCCCACAAAGGACAGCTAAAAAAGTGTTGGCTTGTGGATTCTGGTGGCCAACCTTATTCAAGGATACTAACCGGTTCTGTGTGTCCTGCCATCAGTGCTAGAAGTTGGGAAACACGTCCCAAAGGGATGAGATACCTCAGCAACTTATGTTGTTCTGTGAGATATTTGATGTATGGGGTATTAACTTTATGGGACCGTTTCCCAACTCAAGTGGGTATCTATATATTCTATTAGCGGTTGACTATGTGTCAAAGTGGGTAGAAGCAATACCTACTCACCTTGACGATGCCAATACCGTTGTTTCTTTTATTAGAAATCACATTGTATGCCGTTATGGGTCACCACGAGCAATCGTGAGCGACCAAGGATCTCACTTTTGTAACAAGAAAGTAGAGGCACTCCTCAAGCGCTCTGGGGTATTGCATAAGGTTGCCACTGCTTATCACCAACAGACCAACGGGCAAGTGAAAGTGTCCAACCGGGAGATTAAGAGAATCTTGGAGAAAGTGGTAAATCCACAAAGGAAGGATTGGAGCTTCAGGTTAGGAGATGCACTATGGGCGTATAGGACGGCCTACAAGACTCCGTTAGGGATGAGTCCCTTCCGGATCGTCTATGGTAAGGCATGCCACCTTCTGGTGGAAATTGATCATAGAGCTTATTGGGCGGTAAAGCAGTGTAACATGGATTTCACCAAGGCGGGTGTGGCCAGTAAATTACAACTAGAGGAGCTCAAGTGCTTGATGATGGAGGCATATGAGAATGCACGGATATACAAGGAGAAGACTAAAGCCTTTCATGATCATCACATCTGGAAGAAGGATTTTTAAAAAGGTGATGAGGTTCTCCTCTACAACTCGAGGCTGCGATTTATGCCTGGCAAGCTCCGTTCTAGATGGGAAGGACCCTTCAAGGTGAAGGAGATAAAGCCCTATGGAGTGGTAGAATTATTTGACCCTCAAAGTGACACAACTTTCAAACTGAATGGACATAGAGTGAAGAAGTACCATGGATACAAGTCACCAAGAGAAGTGGAAGTGCTCCTACTTGAGGATGCACCAAAGGAAAAGGAAGCTTAAGCGAAGGACCGTCCAACTTAAGGACGTTAAATAAAAGTGCTTGGTGGGAGGCACCCCACTGTGGTAAGATCTTCCTTGTGTATACCATCTTGCATTTAGCTTTAGATTCTTGTGAATTTTGTGACTTCTTGATGTTGTTGATTGCTTAGGAATGCTAGTTTTATTGTTCTTGTTGGATAACTAGGATATTTAGATAGATTTCATCATTTTGGTATGGATGAATTGTTGAACTAGAGAGAATGCTATGTTTTGAATAATGCATGAATTTATGAAGTGTTCTCTTGACTACTAGCTTAAACACCTGCCAAAAATGTGTTAGAATAGCTTTTTCTATGTTGTATAAAAAAAGCAAGGAAAAAAAGCATCCGCGCGCGCGCCGGTGGTGCATTTCGAACTCCCGGGCCAAAAACCCGAGAGTCATGCCCACTTTGAGCCCATTTCGTGCTAGGCACCCACGCGCCAGCGTACGTGCCGCCTGCGCGCCCCTTGCAAATTGGCCATCGACGCGAAAGCGCACTGTGCGCGCGCGCGCCATGGTACTATATGAACTCCTTGATGCAAAAACCAGAGAGTTGTGCCATACTTGTGCCTAGTCTGTGCCCGCACTGGTACCAATTCACTCAGGCACGCGTCCGCGCACTGTGCACGTCCGCGCGCCTGTTCTTCATGCCAACCCTGGTACAAATTACCCGAGACATAGCCCTACTTTGTGCCAACCCTCTACCAGGAGCCCAACTTACTTCACGCGTACGCGCCCTGGACCCGTACGTGTCCCTCGCTCAACCCTCACCGACGCGCCAGCGCACCGTGCGTGTGCGCGCCAGTCGTGCGAACCAGTTTTAAAGCTGGCACACCCTGTTATGTCCCTCTACCCGCTCTCTTTCTTATTTCTTTCTTCTTCTTTCTCCATCACCTTTCTTCTCTTCCACAATCCACCACCACTGTCTCCGGCTACTCACCGGCGACCACCACCACTTCCGGTGGCACTATATCTCTTCTATATCTTTTTTTTTCACTTTCACAAAAAGAAAATTCTACCTTATTCTTTTACACTTCTCAAGGTTCTACTTCTTCCATATCTCATCTATTACTTTCTTTGCATAATCTCTTCTTCGGGTTAGATTTTTCTTATTGATTTACTTATTTTCTCTTTTAGTTACATGATTATACTACTTGCTTTTTGTTTGTTTACTTTTCCTTTTTCTTATTTTTCCATGGATGTTGAATTTGAGTTTTAATTTGCTTTAATAAATCTTCTTTTTGTCTCCCATTGTCTTTGTCATGTAAGTGATGTTGTGTGATGATTGATATTTCATTTTGGGATTCAAATTGGTTGAGTATCTCATAATCGCTCATTGCTTGTTAATTGCTCACCAAGTGTTCGAGGAAATGCACGAATGCCAGTTTGGTTTATTTTAATCATGTATCTTCAATTTGGTGCTTCCTCCTCACTCACTTGCTTTCTTCTATATGCATTGAGTCCACTTTGCTTGCTAATTAGATACTCATTGAACATGACTTGCTCTTTGTTATGGGTGCTTGAGATTATTCTTCTCATGCCATATTGCATGCTTTACTATCTCTTGCATCCCATGCGAGGTGTTGTGACCCATGTCTTTATGATTACTTTGTTGCAATATTTCTTTTGGGCACTATCTTTCACTTGCTTGTTTTTGTTGAGATGATTCTTTGGGTTTAATGCTTTTCTTTTTCCCTTCCTTTTTCAGGATGGCCACCAAGAAAGGTAAGGAGAAAGCTTCAAGGGAACCGACCGCAAAGAGGGCACCCTAAAGGTCAAAGTCTAAGGTGCACTCTACATTAGGAGCCAAACCCCTATCTAAGAAGACGAAGGCACCCGCTCCTATTGATGAAAATGAGAAGAGCAAACCGGCAAAGGAGTCTTCAAGGTTCCCTAACCGCTTCTGTGAATTTGTGTTCCCCGCCATGGTTGAGAGGAACTATCATGCCGAGCATCTACTCGCCCCGCCGGACAAGGTTGCTCCTTGTATTCTACACCGCATTGAACGGCGAGGATGGGAGTTTCTTTTGAGAAAACCACAAGAGGTTAACCTCTCATGGGTGGTAGAATTCTACACTAACTACCATCTTCCCTCTCTTCAATCGGTATACGTGCGCCGGAAGCAAGTATTAGTTTCAGAAGAGGCTATTCAGCAAGTGATTAATGTCTTACCAGTACCAAGTGACATGGATGGCTACCAAGAGGTCTTACATCAGCGAGAAAAGTTTGGATTTGATTGGGACTCGATTCTCCGAGTCATTGCTGAACTAGAGGCATTTTGGATCCATGGTCGACTCCGGATGAGGCCCAAGTGTATTGACGCATGTTTCCTCACTGTAGAAGCTAGATCTTGGGCCCAGATCCTATCCCACTATGTGCTACCTAGCACCCACAAGTCGTCCTTCACGGCGGATCTTGCCTTGCTTGTTTGGTGTGTTCTCACGGAGAGACCGGTAAACATTTCGCTTCTTGTCAAGCAAGCGATAGGTCAAGTCCACGCCTGTGGTAATTTGCCATTTCCAGCATTGGTATCTGATTTAGTTGCTGCTGCGGGTGTTCCTTGGGAAGACATGAATACGAAGGTTATAATTCTGGCTAAGGGCGATGTGGTCCCAAGCGGAAAATACTTACATCTTCCTATGAACACCCCAAGCCTTGACATAGCCCTCCCATCTACTATTCCTTCCACCTCATCGACACCACCACGGCAAAGATCCACACATCAAAGGATAGAAGATCTACACCGGAAGCTTGATAGATATGAGTGGCGCAACCAACGCCGATACACTTACATCAAGAAGCTTCTGCGTTGTGTTACCCCTTGCATGGAGGAACAAGAAATATTCACATCGACCTTAAACCCAAGTGATGGGAGCTCTGATGGAGGAGATAGTGAAGGTTCCGGTCCCGACCGTCCTTTGCGCATTGTTGGTAGCACGGATGACCGTGCTAAATTCTAAGTGTGGGGAGGTCGTTCGACCGGTCTCCATGGGTAAGAATCTCTTCCTTTCAATACCCATGGATTTATCTTTTGCTTAGCAGTTAGTACATTGCATGTGTAGTTAGTCTTGCTTGTAAATACTCCTTGTGTGATAGTTAGTCTCTATAGAGTTGATTGGTCAAAATAATGACTTCTTCCCCAAAAAATTGTGTTTTGGGGTACCCTACCAATTTTGAAAAATTTTTGCGGTAAACTTGCTTCAAGAATGTATTTTGGAACTTAGTGATTGAGCTAAGAACACAAGCATGTAAGCTTTGAGCCTATTATGTGTTATATCTTCTAACCACTATTTCCCATTCTTGTGTGCATTATTCTCTCTCTATGATTGCAATCCTTGCTTTGTCTGATTCTATATGTCCATTACTTTGTGTATGAATGCATTTACATGATTGAGGCTATCATTTCAATAGTCACTTTTTCCAAACGGCCTTAACCCTTTTATCTACCATTGCTAACCAATTTTGAGCCTATGATAAACCCTCTTTGTTCTTAAAAAGAGCACATCAATAACCCTAAGCGAAAAACAATGAATGTCCCTAGATTTGGATCCTTGATTAGCTTAGGTAAGTGGAGGTGTGTATCATTCAAATGGGAGGGTTGGTGCACGAAATTGTGATCATCAATGGCACCAACAACTTGGTATGCACAATTTTAATCTCAACTCTTTATCACAACTTCGCACAACTAACCAGCAAGTGCACTGGGTCGTCCAAGTAATAAACCTTACGTGGGTAAGGGTCGATCCCACGGAGATTGTCGGCTTGAAGCAAGCTATGGTCACCTTGCAAATCTCAGTCAGGCGGATTCAAATGGTTATAGAGATTTTATAATTAAAAGATAAATAAAACGTAAAGTAAAGACAGAGGTACTTATGTAATTCATTGGTGAGAATTTCAGATAAGTGTATAGAGATGCTTTTGTTCCTCCAGAACCTCTGCTTTCCTGCTGTCTTCATCCAATCATTCATACTCCTTTCTATGGCAAGCTGTATGTTAGGCATCACCGTTGTCAATGGCTATATCCTGTCCTCTCAGTGAAAATGGTCCAATGCGCTGTCACTGCATGGCTAATCATCTGTCGGTTCTCGATCATACTAGAATAGGATTTACTATCCTTTTGCGTCTGTCACTACGCCCAGCACTCGCGAGTTTGAAGCTCGTCATAGCCATTCCTTCCCAGATCCTACTCGGAATACCACAGACAAGTTTTAGACTTTTCGGATCTCACGAATGGTCGCCCATGGGTTCTAACTTATACCACGAAGACTCTGATTAAGGAATCTCAGAGATACTCATTCAATCTAAGGTAGAACGGAAGTGGTTGTCAGGCACGCGTTCATAGGGAATGATGATGAGTGTCACGATCATCACATTCATATTGAGGGGCGAATGAATATCTTAGAATAGGAATAAGCTTGAATTGAATAGAAAAACAATAGTACTTTGTATTAATTCATGAGGAACAGCAGAGCTCCACACCTTAATCTATGGTGTGTAGAAACTCTACCGTTGAAAATACATAAGAACAAAGTCTAGGCATGGCCGAGAGGCCAGCCCCCATGATCTAAGAACTAAACGTCCCAAGATGTCTAATACAATAGTAAAAAGTCCTATTTATGCTAAACTAGTTACTAGGGTTTACAGAAATAAGTAAATGGTGCAGAAATCCATTTCTGGGGCCCACTTTGTGTGTGCTTGGGCTGAGCATTGAGCTTTACACGTGTAGAGGCTTCTCTTGGAGTTGAACGCTAGTTTGTAACCTGTTTCTGGCGTTTCACTCCACTTTGCAACCTGTTTCTGGCGTTTAACTCCAGAATGCAACATGGAACTGGCGTTGAACGCCAGTTTGCGTCGTCTAAACTTGGGCAAAGTATGGACTATTATATATTGCTGGAAAGCCCTGGATGTCTAATTTCCAACACAATTGAGAGCGCACCATTTGGAGTTCTGTAGCTCCAGAAAATTCACTTTGAGTGCAGGGAGGTCAGAATCCAACAGCATCAGCAGTTCTTTGTCAGCCTCTGAATCAGATTTTTGCTCAGGTCCCTCAATTTCATCCAGAAAATACCTGAAATCATAGAAGAACATACAAACTCATAGTAAAGTCCAGAAATATGATTTTTATTTAAAAACTAATAAAAATATGCTAAAAACTAACTGAATTATACTAAAAACTATGTAAAAATAATGCCAAAAAGCGTATAAATTATCCGCTCATCAAGGGTGTACTTGGGAATTTGGGTAGATGTAAAGAGGTGTATTGTAGTTGTAATTGAAAATTCTAGGATTTGGAAACATACTCATCTATTGAATGATTGAACCATATGCATTGAAAATTTTGTACATGAAACCCTAAGAAAAAGGGGGACCAAAAAAAAATTTTTTTTGTATGTGTATATTTGAGAATGTATGAAAAAGAAATAGAAAAAAAAAAACATAAAATAAACAAAAAAAGAGAGAAAACAATGAAAGGGGACAAAAATGCCCCAAGACAAGGTAATAATAACAATGCATATGGGATGTGAATTGAAAGGAATGCATGAGTATGCAAAAAGTGAAAATCATGGGTAGCTAGGTAATGTACTATAGTTGTATAGGTTGTTCTATGTGCCTAGTGGGATCCTAGGTTAATCAAGGACTCAAATTTTAAGCTCACTTGACCATATACATCCTTACCTTCACCCTAGCCCCATTACAACCCATGAATAAGACCTCATGATACTTGTAAGCATGCATTAAGTAATTGTTGATTGTTAGATGAAAGACAAATCTTGGAAAGCATTATTAGGAGAGGATTGAATGGCGAACCCTATACACTCGAGCGAATGGAGCGGATACACTTCCGGTGAGGGTTCGATGCTCAACTCCTTGTTCCCGGCTTTCACAAGCATTCATCTAGCAAGTTTTATGCAATTCATAGTGATGTTCGAATTGGTAGGATTTGTGAATTACATATCATTTTCACCCCGTATGTTCATATGTGCTCTTGGAGGATAGATCTACCCTTGACCAAGTAGATAGATGATTCTACATTAGTTGCATGCATTTATTTAGGAAATTTACATTTCATAAACCCTTTCTTACCATGATCTTTGGTCTTTTTATTTCCAAACATGAGGACATGCTTTGTTTAAGTGTGGGAAGATTTGATAAACCTCAATTTTGTGGTTTATATTGTGTAGAATTTGGGGGTTTTGTCAATATTTCAAACACTTATTCATAAGAATTGCAGGGTTTTGTGTTCTCTTCCTAATATTGCTTCATGATGAAAAACATGCTTCTTTTGTCTTAAAATTGCTCTATTTTGATCTTCTTCTATTACTATTTGATGCCGTGATATGTTTGATGAGTGATTTCAGAAATTATAGGGCAAGGATGGCCTAGAAGAGAGAAAGAAAGCATGCACAAGAGGAAGGAACATGAAGATTTGGATTTTGGGAATTCCAGCATTGGCACGCACGCGCACCTCACGCGCACGCGTGGATGTGGATAGCTGGAAGCAGCCCGCAAGGATGGACGCGTCCGCGCAGATTAGGAAAATTCACACCGGCGTGCATGCGTACATGACGCGCACGCGTGGATCATAAAAGCAATTGGCGCGCACGAACGCATGGCGCGCACGTGCGGAAAGCTGTATGTGACCTCATTAAAGGAAATCGTGCCTGGTGATTTCTGAGGCTGAAGAGGCCCAAATTCAAGTTGGTTCTACATGGAAAAGACCCAAGGATGCTAGGGGGAATGGGGGGATCATTCATTTTACACTTAGACATAATTTGTAGCTAGTTTTTGGTTCTCAATCTTATAGAGAGAGAAACCCTTGTTCCTCTCTAGATCTAGCTTTAATTTGATCTTCCCTTGTTGAATTTTGAATTGGATCTCTTTAATTACTAGTTTTAATTGCTTAATTTGAATTCCTTAGTATAATTTTGCTTAGATCTTGTGTTAGTTTTATGATTTCTTGTCAATTGTCATTTTATACCCATTTCATGAATGTTGTGAATCTTGAATTGCTAATGTTACATTCATGGTTTTTATGATTGATTGTGTTGTTTGAGTGATTGTATGTTGATAATTGTTAATGGGTACTTGTCAGTTCCAATTTAGTTGTAATTTGAATATGTCTTTTATTAATGCTTACCATGTGTTTGATGAATTGTTTCCTTTGATTATGGAGTAGTCTTCTTTACTCTTGGCATAAGCTAAGGAAATTGAGTGACCTTGAGTCATTGGGTTTCATTAAATTGGTGATTTGAGAACCCTAGGTGATCAATTTGATACCCATTGACACTAACCCACTACTAATCTAATTAGTAGATCGGTTGGGACTTATGGATTGACGTGATTAAACCTATTTAACATACTTCAAGCCTAGGAGTAGACAATACGTACTTAAGGTTTTTAAGAAGTAGACTTCGTGGGTTGGTACCTCACAATTGTCAATGTTTGATATGGAGACAAGGAAGGCGATCTCAATTCCCATGCTTAGCCAAGAGTTACTTTTATCATTCATATTTGAAAATCCAAAAATCCTAATTGCTTTACCTTAATTATAGCTATTTCTTTAGCTCTAGAGTAGAATTATATTGGAAGTCATTTTATTAGTTTGGAATTATTTACATCTTGCTTTAGTCAATTGAATTAGTTTCTTGCAATTCAAGATTACTTGCTTGTTAGGATTCCTAGTTTAATTTCTTGCTCATGACTTGCAACCCCGGATTTCTAACCAATGTTGAAGCACATGTTTGCCCATTCCTTGTGAGACGACCCGAGGTTTGAATACTTCGGTTACTTTTATTGGGGTTGAATTTGTGACAACCAAATTCCTTCTAAATTTAATACTCGCAGATTAATTGTCGGTTGAGGGCTATACTTGCAACGCGAAAAATCTTGTGAAATTCCTTATCGACCGTATCCGTGAGCTGATCAGGCTCCTCGTGCTATGCCTGTTGCTGGTCCGCCTCTTGTGCATCCTCCTCCTGCTCATCCTCCTCCTCCTCCTCAGATTTCTCCGATGGTGTGTCAAGCTCGGAGGGGATGTCAGTATGCCCAGTCCTCATCATCAGCTTCAAATGCTCATAGCGTCGCTTGTTGCGACGCTCAGACTGTGCAATACGCCGCTGAGTGTGGCACTTGATGAATGGACTTTTGACGGTTTAGAATTTCACAATTGAATTCTTGTTGTAAAGTATAGTTTCTAAACCAACAATAATCCTTTCATACAAAAGATTGTTTGTCACAAGTACAAACCCCTAAATTTATAAACCGAAGTATTGAAACCTTGGGTCGTTCTCAATAGGAATTGCGATGAAATGTCTTGTTATTGGTTATGAAGTATGTTTGGGGTTTTTTGAGTTAAGGAACAAGGAATGTAAATTGCAATGAAATTAAACTAATAACTATGAAAGCTCTTGGTAACGTTATGAGAATTATAAGTCCTATCCTAGTTATCCTCCTCAATTGTGACCATAATTGTCCATTGCTACCACTTAGTTAACCTCTAACCATGGAGGAAAGTCAAGTGGATGAATTAACTTGATTCCACAAGTCCTAGCCAACTCCCAAGGGAAAGACTAGCTTTAGTGGTATCCAAATTAATTAGCAACTTCTAATTATCAATCAAGAAGGGAATTAGATAACTCAAGCGTCACTAATTACTCCACCTAAGCCAAGAGGGACAAAATCTATACTAAAATCCAATCAAGCATTTCATCAAACACTTGGACCGCACAAAAGAAAAGCATAGTAAATTGATAACAAAAATAGAATCTAACAACAATAAAATGTAAGAAATCAACAACAACAATTAAAGAAAACAAGATCTACATGAATTACCTCAAATTACATTAAAAGAAAATAGAATGAACAAAAGTAGATCTACAAACAAAATAGAAGGGATTATAACAAACAATAGAAGAATGATGAATGTAACAACAAAGAATTAAGAAGAAGAAGTAGAAGAGAGCATAAATTAAAACCTAGATCTAAGAACTAAACCTAATCCTAATCCTAATCCTAGAGAGAAGTGAGAGCTTCTCTCTCTAAAACTCAACTAACTAGCCTAATGTGTGTATGAATGTCTACATGATGCCTTCCCCTTTATTCCTTGGTCTTTTTAGCCTTTTCCCGCCAAAAACTCAGCTCCAAATGGGGCCAAAAACCCTCCAAAATTTCCAGGCACGTGTTTAACTAAAGGGATCACGTGCGGCCTTCGGCGTGTATGTGTACAGTGTGCGTACGTGTCCCTGGAGCATTTCGTAGATCCGCGCATAGGCGCATAGTGCGTGTGCACGCCCATGGGATTTTTCCAAATCCTTGGCTTTTCATGATTTCTCCACTTTGTATGCTTTCCTTTCACTCCTTTGTTCCTTTCCTAGCCCTTTTCAATCTAAAATCACTAGCAAACACATCAAGACATCTAGTGGAATCAAAGAAAGATTAAAACTATCAAATTAAAGGTCCAAAAAGCATATATTCGCATCTAAGCACAAATACAGAGACAATCACAAAATCATGCTATTTCATTGAATAAATGTGAGGAAAGGTTATCAAAATGCTCTAAATTCAACACAAGATTAACCCTACAAAGGGGGTTTATCAACCTTCCCACACTTAAACCAAGCATGTCCTCATGCTTAAACCAAGAATGAACCAAAGGGTATGACATTTATTCAATGCAACTAAACTATCTAAATGCAAAATATCTAAGTGCAACTAACTATATGAATGCATGTGCTTGGTCAAAACACATCAACTTCCAAGAGAATATATGTAAGCATAAAGGGCTCAAACAATTGAAATCAAATCCAACCCACAATGTATTGAACTATCAAGAAGAATTTACAAACTTGCATGAATATAGATGATAGTGGTGAACACATGTAATTTAGCAATCGAACCCTCACCGGATGTGTGTCCACTCTATTCACTCAAGTGTTTAGGGTTTGATTCACTCAATTCTCCCCTAATCATGCTTTTCAAAATTTATTCTTCATCCAACAATCAACAATCATTCAATGCATGCATACAAATATCATGAGGTCTTATCCATAAGGTTGTAATGGGGCTACGGTCAAGGTAGGATCATGTATGGTTAAGTGGACTAGAATTTGAATCTTTGATTAGTCTAGACTTTCCCACCTAACCTATATAAGACCTATACAGTTAAGTACTAACCTATCTACCAATCCTTCACTTTTTACATACTCATGCATTTTCTTTTTGATTATAACACATTTGCATTGATCTTTATTGAGCTCTACTTTGGGGCATTTTGTCCCCTTTTTTATTTTTTTTCTTTGTATTTTTTTTCTGTTTTTATTTTATTTTTCTTTTTGTCTTTTTCTTTTCTTTTTCTTTTGTTTTTCTCATCATTTTTTTTCTTTCTTTCTTTCAAGCTACATACAAGAGCATCAATGCATAAGCTTTATATATTTAATCAATACATGAGTGTACACCCAATTCCCAAATATAGAAATACAAAACATCCTTTTATCCCAACCAATGTTCCCAATCTCCCCAAACTTGAATATAAAGCACTCTCACTAGCCTAAGATAATCAAAGATCCAAACAAGGGACTTTTATTGTTTTCTGCTTTAGGCTTGTAATGTGCTAAATTAAAGAACAATTGGGTTAAGTGTAGGCTCAAAATTGGTTAACAATGGATAGTAAAAGGTAAGCTATTTGGGTAAGTGAGCTAATGAAATAATGGCTTCAATCATATAAATGCATGAATACAAGGAATAATTGGACATAAAGAATTAAACAAATCAAGGATTACAATCATAGGAAGAGAATAATTACACACGAAGGAAAATAAGTAGTTATAAGATTTAACCATACAATTAGGCTCAAGACTCACAAGCTTGTGTTCTTAGCTCAAAACATGATCCACAAAAATATGAATTCAAGCAAGTTCTACAAAAATTTTCCAATCAATTGAGGTGGTGTCCTATAGATAAATTTCTTAGAAATTCTATCATTTTGACTAAGCATACCCTAAATGCAAGGTTGTAATTAAGAAATTTTAAAATTCCTTAGTTCACCCTCTTTTCTAATAAAAACAAATTCTTTTATGCACAAAGGGTTTAATTAAGTTTTCACCAATTCAAAACATTTTCCAAATCACAACAACAATGCTAAAATGCAATATATACAAAAAGTGTGCAACAACCAAAATAAAAGTATCCATACTAGCAAATATATACAATAATCTCAAAATAGTGCAAAATAAAGCAAAATAAAATGAGCTTAGTGATAATGTCCGAAAATGTTCACCACATCTGCCGATGGCGACCTCCTCACACTCAAGATAAAGCATCGTCCTCGATGCTACTGATCAGGCTCATGGTGAGGGTCAATATTCGCATCTACCTCCTGCTGGATCTCAGACTGGGGCACTAGCTCCTCGACATACTGCGGGGTATCCTGGGTAGCCTGTGTCTGCGGAGGTGCCTCCTACCGAACCGGCTCATCAACATGCTCCTCCGCGTGCTCTGCCTCATGCTCGGCCTCATGATCAGCCTCGTCAGAAGCAGGATACGACGCTCGCTGCACTCCATGAAGTGAAACAGGCGCTGAACTAGCAGGTATGTCGGCTCCGGTACTGGTAAATGTGCTACTGCTGGTGCTGTAGAAGAAGATGGTCCTGCTGCTACTGTGGAAGATGAAGGTCTAGCTGCCTCTACTGCTGCTCTATCCTTAGAGCAGTGCCTGGATGGGGCTTCTCGTGCACCCACGTACCCCAAGGAATAGTAACTTCCTTCTCATCGTCGTCTGGGGGTGGTGGTGTCACGTCATCGTCCATCCAAGGGGTATTGGCTAACTCAACCATCCTAGTGACCATGGTGGGAAATGGTAGAAGGCCACGGATGTGTGCTCACCACATGCCTCTCCTGATCAGCCGGGGAAAATATACCTCCTTCCCCTCCATGACACAGCCAATCAGAAGAAGCATATCCATCAGAATCTCAGAAAAGTGTGTAGTGGGTAGGACATAGTGGGCGAATATCTGCTGCCAAGTCCTAGCCTCTCTAGACAGATAAGTAAATAACATCCCCTTAGGCCTTGTGTTAGAATCCATCACCCAAGGGCTTCCGGTGTGGCAATAACACATTTCAGCTCTTCATAATCAAAAGTCATAGCATTTATAGCTGTCTCTGCCTGCTGGTATGCACATGCGTCACCACTCTGTGGCAAACAGTGCAAGACACCCTCTATAGCAGCCTCAGTCACTAAAACCTGCCCACCCCATAGGTGGACGGACTAAAGAGTAGTGCAGAAGAGATTGTAGTAAAACTCCTTGACCCACGAAATGTTTATCCGTCCTAAATCTCTATCAACAAACCCTAAACCCAATTCCTAAATGCGGGTGTTAATGGAGTGCCTCAGGTCATTAGGAAGGGCCAGTTTCTTCTCAATGTTGAGGTTTGTCTTTCGATAGGTGGGAAAATGAAGCTCGCAATAGAGGTTGGGAAACATGTATGTATCAGTGGATGGTAGCAACTGATTCTGTTTCTCCACTTTATTCAGTAGATTCTTTGCATAGTTGGCATAAGGAGAGAGGGTGGTGGCTTGATATTTCTTCCTCTTTCTTGAGGTAGTGGCCTTTGCCTTTCCTCTATCGGCCATCCTGAAAGCAAGTAAGACATGATATAAACAAGTAACCACATAGAGAGACAGCAAGCATGGAATATACATTCATGAAGTGAGTTAAAAGAATGAAAACTTGGAATGCAAGTAACCACAACCATAGAAGGAGATAAAATCCTAAGCCAAGAGTTCCAACATTAAACACATCATGCTTGTTTAATAAGTTCAATGAGCAACGTACCCAAAAGAATGGTCAATGGGTTAGCTTAAGCCAAAAAAAGGTTAGTAAAGTAAAACAAGTTAGAAGTTAGAAAATCTAGTTCAAAGTTTAGGGGTATGATGATCATTGTCTCAATCAAGAGAAGTTCACAAAGCAAAGGAAACAAGCACGCTCACAATCATGAGGAAAGTGCAGTCATTGATGATGAAATAGGAAATTGCAAAAGAAGCAATTAATTGAAAACAAGTCATCAATCAATGTTGCGGTCATGGATAATGCAATAATTGGTGTTGCAAAAGTTGAAATGCAATTTGTGTAACATATACCAAGTGAGAAACTATTTTGAGTGAAAAAAGAGTTACACAAGTTGAATCCACCAATTGTTGTGAACGTATGAACCTCTTTCAAGGAATTGCAAGTCAAGAGTAAATGAAAGGTTTAGACAATTCCTTGAGTTCATTCGTGCAATGTGTATCACGGGAGTCAAAATGAAAACGGAAAATCAAACCCAAGTGACCTAGGAATTGACTTGGTGGAGGTCAAGCAAAATTTAATTTCTAAAATGCCAAGTTCAATTCCAGGTACCAAGTTAAAACCAAAATAGTTTCTAAAAATTCAGGCAACATTTCTGCAGTAAATGGACATTCCCGGATAGCAAACAGCATCCAAAAATAGTCATATCAATCCAAAAAGCAACAAATATGATAAAGCATAGATTGCATATAACTAGGCAGCGGCAAACATAGTCAAAGAACGAAAAGCAGCAAGAGAGCATGGGAAAGCAGCACAACAGAACATAATCAACACCACTCAACAAGCAATCAATTTGAACTCAACATGTAAACAAGAATGGCGCAATTATCAGGCCTAGAATCCTCTAACCACAACCTAACTACCTAACCGTAGTTATTTCTATCTATCCTATCATGCAAAATTAATCAACTAGCTAACTAAAATTAACAAAGCAAAATTCATAAAAGACAGTAAAGAAAACAGAGTAGAGGCATGGGGAACCTGGAATGCGGTGCAGAGCAAAAACGGAAAAGGAAAGGAAATGGGTGGTGGTTGCACCGCCCAGGAGTGGTGATGGCACAGAGGACTCACAGCGGTGCTGGAAACAGAGCAGGGGCCGTTTTAAATCTTGGATTGAGATTGGAAGGAATTCTGTTTTCATTCTCTATCTGCAACCTCTCTTGTTCTTCTTCTGCAAACTTTCAAGTGAATTGTGATTTGAATCAAAGTTCTCTTTATTGTTTTCATCTTTAATTTTCCTGCATCTTGTTTGCTGTTTGATCAAGGAAGAGATTGAGATCTAGACTTGTTTTCTAGTCTCCTCCACCCCTGAGATCTTTAACTTTCCTTTAGCTATTGAAATTGAGCTGCATTTTACTTTCTATTTCATTTCTCTTCAATTTCTTTTCTGTTTTGATCTTGAAAGCAAGTGAGCTCTTGGATTCCTTTCTGGTTTTACTATTTCATTGAAATTGTTAGTTTTTCTTTGAGAATTAAAAATTGAACTAAGTCTTCTTGCTAATTTCCTCTTCTGCTACGTTTACTTTTCTGATATCTCCTTTCCTGCATTCTGCACTTTCATATTTCTGTTCACATTGAGCTTGATTTAATTCCCTGCACATTTACATTTCCTGCAATTTAAATTTCTAGTTGCTTGATCTATTATTTTCTTTAATTTCCAACACCCAATCCCCTTTACATTTCATGCAATTTACATTTCTTGTCATTTAAGATTTTGTGAATTTACTTTTCTTGTTCTTTAAGTTTCTGCACATTTACTTTCTGCAACTTTAAATTTCCTGTCATTTAAAATTATGTTGGTCACTTTTCACCTCAAATCATCAATGTTAGCTTGACTAAACTAATCACCCACTAAAGTTGCTTGATCCATCAATCCATGTGGGATCGTCCTCACTCTAAGTGAGTTTTACTACTTGATGCGGCTTGGTACACTTGCCAGTGAGTTTTAGGTGTTTTGGAATTCGTTTTCCAAAAATACACCATCAAGTTTTTGGCGCCATTGCCGGGGATTGATTAGATCAACAATGATTAAGTGGGTGAGAAGTCTAGATCAAGCATTTTCTTTGTTTTTGTTCTCTGTTTTAAATTGATAGCATGGTGTTTGAGCTATTGTCTCGCTGAGAAATTCTTTCTCTGTGACATGAATTTCAAATTTCATTGATGTTTACAAAATACAAATAGAGTTCAACTCATCTTATGGTCAAATAAAATTTTATGGGATATCACCCACCATCACCAATCTCTAATGGTGGTTGGGAATATCACCAAGAGAATACACATTCTGAGCACTCCAATTTATGGAGATTTACTTCAGAGACACAAGATGAGCAAGAGAATCATATGGGATATTTTCCACCACCACAAAAAGATGCAAGTCATTATTCTAGTGGTGGTTGGGTGTCTCACCAAGGAAAGAAAGAGCATCCACCTTTACGTCCCAGTTTCTCATTTGAAAGTTCTTCATCACTTGATTATACCTCAACACAAAGTTTCCTCCAAAATCCATACAAGTCATCCCATCAATCACACAACTCATTCCACACCCCTCAACACAACTTCACCACAACACATCCATGTCACCAAAATTACCCTCAACCTTTATCTTTTGAACCAGCAAATGAGGATTACCTTCAAGCCATTGAAATACATAGAAAACTCGTGGAAAGATACACACAACCCCAATCCTGGAAAGAAATCATCCTCAACAAGATGAATGGGCCCTTAGAGCAAACAAGGGGGAACTTAGAACCATCAAACAGAGAGGATGAAGACCAATTTGTGGGTGAGGAAGTGGAAAAATAAGAACAAAAGGTCCCTGTGTCAAGTGAAATTACAATAAAGGATGAGGGACATGAGCCAAAGATTTTACATTCACAAAAGCTACTTGAGGTGATAATGAAACATAAAGACTCCTTCCCAAAGGAATTAATGGAAAATCAGGAAGAAGAAATGAAGGAAGATACTCAAGAGAAATCACACTCAAGTGAGGCTTAGAAGTACATGAAGGAAGAGCTCATTAAGCCACCAATTAAAAAGGCTCTGGATGAATACAAAACTCCAATAATCATACAGCAACCAAGTTTTGAATTCAAAGGAGTGAAGGCAACTAGCAAGAGCACCAATCCTGTCCCTGATCCAGCAAGCAAGATCAATCAAGCCATTTGCAAAAGGAAGCTTGCTAAGGAAAGGCTAAGACAAGGGACACTAGCTGAATCTTCTCCCCCCTTAAGGTCATTCCTATTAACAAACTGGAAGAAGAGGAAGAAAGTGAACAACATATCAACCGTAGGTATAATTTCTCTTCTCTGCTTTGTTTTCGTTCTTTGTTTTGTTTAAATTCAATAAATTGGCATATGGTTACATTCTAAGTTTAGTGTTGCCTTGCAACAAATTTTTTTCAATATTTTTGGATGATTGCGTCAAATTAAAAATGAAAGTGACACACCAAGATTCTAATTTTGGTGTGCCACTTATTTTTCTATGCAATTTATTCAAGCAACACTACTTGTCTGCATAATCATAATGCCTCTGTAGTTTTATTTTTCTCTTTTGACTTGACACATTTTCATTCTACTTGCTTTAGTCATTTTTCTATCTTTAATTGCTTTCATTTAATTTGCTATTTAACTGTTCTTGTTAATACTTCACCAAGACATCCTTATTCATGACAGATTCTTCACTTGGTGATTGTATTTAACATATAACAGTTTTTCTTTTTTTCATTTAGTTTTAATTCAAATAAATTGACATATGATTGCATTCTAAGTTTGGTGTTTCTATGAAACAAAATTTGGTTCCAATTCTTACAAGATACTTGCATTAATTCCAAGTGAAAGTGTCACACTAAGTTTGGTGTGCCACTTATCTTTTATGCAATATATTGTGCTAACCTTCTTATGTTTGCAATCAAAATGTCTCTGTCTCTTGTGCCTTGATTGTTATCTTTAATTTTGCTTGCTTAAACCACATGTGCTACTAACATTTCATTGTATAAGACACTCATGATCCATCTTAGCCCCATAGCCATTGTTCTAATTGTTGCTTGAGGATGAGCAAGCATTCTGAGTTTGGCAAGGGAAATGGGAAGAATAGAGGAAAAAGGACAACAATAATGAAGATGAACTACAAGGTTGTAAAGTTCCTTTTCTTCTCATTTGTTTCCAGCACTTTAAATTGCATGATTGTCTTTACATTCTCTGTATGCATGTGTGTATGAATAAAGCATAGCTTGAATCTTGATTTGTAACATGTTGTTGTGGCATTATGACTACCAACTTGAGTTTTGTGAGTACAAAAGTAGTAAAGTATCATGATAATAAACAAACAAGGAATTAAAGAAGATTTTAGCATGTGCATACAAGTATTGGAAAGCTAGTATGATTGATTGTTGCTCAATTGCATTAGATTTTATTGAAGTTTTCACCTAGGACATTTTGTGAAATCTTTTGAAATCATGAAAACCTTGAAGGAAGTAAATGCAAATAAAGCAAGAGAAAGGGAAAGAATGGGAAAGCTGAAGGCTCTGAGTACCAATGGCAATTTATTTGTTAAGTACTTGTGGTGTTTATGTATCAAGCCAAATGCTTGAAAACAAAACACTTAGAAGTCAAGGCTAGGCTCAAGTGCAAAAGCACTCCCTCAAAGCTCAAGGTTCTGAGCATCAATGATTAGAGAGTCAAGAAAAGAAAAGAAAAATGAGCTTAACGAAGTCCTCTAATTCAAATGCTTGTGGTGCTTATGTATCAAGTGGTAATACTTGAAAACAAAGCATTTAGAATCGTAGCTTTATTATTAACTCATGGGGCAAAGCACCCAAAAGGAGAAGCTAATAAGAAAATCAAAATCTTGTTTCAAGGGAAAATTATAAGGAAAAGATTTCATAAATTGAGCTAGATAGAAGCATCAATCATTTACATTTCTTTTGAGCTTTGGGGCACAGTTTGAAGTTGGAGCACACTTTGGAGGCTTAGGCCACGCTTTTAAAAGCGTGGCCCATGACCAAATTAAAGGAAATTGGCAATCAGCACACAAAGCTCCGCTCTTGCCAAGAGCGCAGCATTATCGTGATGCAAAGATTAACTTGGAAGCAAAATTTTCGCTAAGTTAAAATCTGGACGCTCACAGCATGACCATGCCTCCTTCAAAGGGCTATAACTTGAGCTACAGATGCCCGATTGATGTGCTTTCAATTGCATTGGAAAGCTGACATTTAGAGCTTTCCAAAGATGTATGGAAATCTATATTTGGCATGAAATTGAAGCAGTAATGAAATGCATCTTTAAGGGCCAAAAATAAGCAAAAAATTCAGCCAATGCTTCCACCAAGGTTTGAAGCTGGAGCCTCACTCCAAAGCAAAGTAGCGCTCTACATCATTATTGTGCTCCGCTATCTTGGAGAGCATTGTCGTGCTATATCCAAAAAAAATTCAAGGGAAAATTTTTGCTAGTGAAGCCATAAGGATTTGAACACGGATACCTCACCAAGGAAGCAAGGATGCTGCGCTCTTGGTGAGAGCAAAGCGCTACTTTGATGCTTGGACCTTGTCACGCACCAAAATTGACACGGCCAGGGACACAAATTGAATGCTGCGCTCTTGTGGAGAGCGGAGCATTGCCCTGGGAGGTGTCCCACACCAAACCAAGTTGAACCAAGCTTGACCCATGCTCCAAACCAATTAAACCAAGGCCAACCAAACCCATCTCTCTTCAAATCCAAAGCAAGCAAAGCCCACTTCATCACTCAAAGGCACAAGAACAAGCTAGAATTAGGATTTTCATTTAATTTGTTTTTGATTTCAATTTTATTTTATTTTGTAAAAATCCTATATAAGGGCATCATTCTCATTTTCAAAAGGAGGTCAGTTCCATTAGAGAGTATAGGGGCTGGCTCCATTTGAGAGCTCTCTCTCTTAGTTTTCATTTCCGTTTTAAATCTTGGATTGAGATTGGAAGGAATTCTGTTTTCATTCTCTATCTGCAACCTCTCTTGTTCTTCTTCTGCAAACTTTCAAGGGAATTGTGATTTGAATCAAAGTTCTCTTCATTGTTTTCATCTTTAATTTTCCTGCATCTTGTTTGCTGTTGGATCAAGGAAGGGATTGAGATCTAGACTTATTTTCTAGTCTCCTCCACCCCTGAGATCTTCAACTTTCTTTTAGCTATTGAAATTGAGCTTCATTTTACTTTCTGTTTCATTTCTCTTCAATTTCTTTTCGGTTTTGATCTTGAGAGCAAGTGAGCTCTTGGCTTCCTTTCCGGTTTTACTATTTCATTGAAATTGTTAGTTTCTCTTTGAGAATAAAAAATTGAACTAAGTATTCTTGCTAATTTCCTCTTCTGCTACGTTTACTTTTCTGAAATCTCCTTTCATGCATTCTGCACTTTCACATTTCTGTTCACATTGAGCTTGATTTAATTCCCTGCACATTTACATTTCCTGCAATTTAAATTTCTAGTTGCTTTATCTATTATTTTCTTTTATTTCCAACACCCAATCCCTTTTACATTTCATGCAATTTACATTTCTTGTCATTTAAGATTCTATCAATTTACTTTTCTTGTTCTTTAAGTTTCTGCACATTTACTTTCTGCAACTTTAAATTTCCTGTCATTTAAAATTATGTTGGTCACTTTTCACCTCAAATCATCAATGTTAGCTTGACTAAACTAATCACCCACTAAAGTTGCTTGATCCATCAATCCCTGTGGTATCGACCTCACTCTAAGTGAGTTTTACTACTTGATGCGACCCGGTACACTTGCCGGTGAGTTTTAGGTGTTTTAGAATTTGTTTTCCAAAAATACACCATCAGGGCGCAGGGCAGAGCAGAGAGGAATGGGAGGGTAGTGGCGAAGAGAGAGGAAACGGCAGAGGGGGGAAAGGGTGGGTTGATGGCTGAGGGCTCGCCGGCAACAATGGTCACCGTGGCAGTTGATGGTGGTCATGGGGCTGAAGCAGGGCAGAGGGATGAGATGGTGAGAGAAGAGGGAATGAAAGGGAGAGGGAGAAGGAACGAGCGAGAGAGGAAGAGATAGGGGAAGATGGAGAGGAGGGGGGAGACATCGACGTGGTGGTTATGGAGGACGGTGGCAGTTCGGCGGTGGTTTTGGAGCAGGAAGAAGGAAAGACGTTGGGGGGAAGGAAAAGTTGCGCGACTGCGCTGATCTCCTCGCGTGGTTAGGGTAATGATATTTTTAAATCTGCGCGCTCGCACACAGTGCGCGTCTGCGCGGGTGGATGAAGATGGGGATAGACGCGGGAGAGTCTTGTGCGCGTTTGCATAGGTGAAAAAAATGAACGGTTGGTGCGAAAGCGTATCGTGCGCTTCCGCGCAGTTGGGGTATGTAGGCATGGGTGCGGACGCGTGCAGTGCGCGTCCGCGCGAGGTGAGTTGGGCTGAAGGCTTAATGCCGGCCCAGGCTCAGTACAACTCTCAGGTTGGTGGCCTGGAAACTGTTTTAGCGAATCGGCGCTTACAGGGCATGTGCACGAGCGCGCGCATTTGCAAAATATGGACATCGACGCGTATGCACGCAGTGCGCACACGCGTACACGCGGTTGTGCCATTGGCCCAGTGTTGGCGCGAGAGTGGCCCAACTCTCTGGAAAGAGTATGGGCCTGCATATGCGTATAGATGCGCATGCGCACAGCGTGCGTACGCGTCCTTGACTCTTTTTTTTTTTTTTTCAGAAAAGGCAAAAACAGCTTAAACCGCTTTTAACACTACATACAGCTCAAAATTAACTCCAAAAATATAAAATAACAAAAAATCTTTTTAGTTTTTTGGGAATCTTCAAAAGTAAGCAAGGGGTACTTGCCCCACAAGCAACCTACAACCAATTTATTGAACCAAGTACATAGAAAGAAAGCTACCTATAATGGTAACTCAATTCACATATTAATCAAGAATGCAAGAGGTTGGACATGAAGAGGAAGATTACCTACAATGGTAACTCACATCACTTATTAAAGAAACTACAAGAGAGTGGAAAGAGTGTACCATGGTGGGGTGCCTCCCACTTAGCACTTTTAGTTTAAGTCCTTAAGTTGGATATTTGGGAAGCTATTGTCATGGTGGCTTATACTTGTACTCATCCTTGAATCTCCAAGGATCCTTGCTCCTCAAATGGTTGACAGAAGTTTCAACCATCTTCACTAAGTTTGGATGGAGTTCTACCCAAGATATGAGCTCCCACAATTGGTCTTCATGTTTCGATCTGGGGTCCCATATCTTATTTTTGCACCCGTCTTCTTGTTGATCTTCATGAATTTTCTGTTCGGGTGGTTGACAAGTATGACAAGTAGAATTCTCTCTAGAATACCAAATCTTCTTCCTAGACCCATGTAACATAGCATTCATCCAATCATAGTCCTTATACTTTGAAGCTTTGACCTCAATGCAGCTAATTCCAAACTTCCAACCATTACACAACTCCTTCTTATCCTTAGTTCTACAAAGAGCTCTAAGTTGTCCATCCGTCTCACTCAAGCCATATTCAAGTGAGAAAGTGAAGCTCAAGGGTGAGAGTTTTACCCACTTGAATATTATGGTGGATGGTGATTTAGGGAAGGAAACCTCCTGACGAACAGACTTTCTGCCGGTAAAGAATTTTATAAAAATAATCACGTTGTAAGTATAGTTTCTAAACCAACAGAGAATCCTTTCGTACAAAAGTTTGGTTGTCACAAGTAACAAAACCCAATAAAATTTATAACTGAAGTATTTAAACATCGGATCATCTCTCAAGAATTGCAGGGAAGTATGATTTATTATTGGTTATGGAAAAAAGTATCTTTTTGGGTTTTTTAAGATAAGAAGCAACAATAGTAAATGGCAATGGAAACAAACTAACTATAAAAACTCTTAGCAAGGTATGAGAACTGGAAATCCCATCCTAGTTATCCTTATCAGGTGTGATGAGAATTGTTATTGCTCCCACTTAGTTAACCCTTACTAAATAAAGAAAAGTCAAGTGGACTAATCAATTTGATTCCTCAAGTCCTAGTCAACTCCTATGGAAAGACTAGCTTTAGAGGGATCCAAATCAATCAGCAAATTCCAATTTTCAATCAACAGCTGAGTTTGACAACTCAAGTGTCACCAATTACTCAACCAAAGAAAAAGAGGGAGAAATCTAAATTATTTATATCATAAATAGAAGAAAGCAATCATAAATCCGAAATACCTCAAATTGCATTTAAACATAAATTCAAATCTAACATGGGAAGGTTCATAAGCCAATTTGGCAACATAAGTAATTAACAAGTAAAAGCATTAGAATAAATAAAAGTAGAAGAGAAACATAAAATAAAAGAACATTGAAACTGAATTTGAGAAGGAATGAACCATAAACTAAGAGAAATCCTAATCCTAAAACCTAAGAGAGAGGAAAGAGCCTCTCTCTCTCTAAAACTACATCTAAAACCTAAAAATTATGAATTATAAAAGTTGTATGATGAATGAATTGATTCCCCAACTTTATAGCCTCTAATCTGTGTTTTCTGGGCCGAAAATTGGGTCAAAACAGCCCAAAAATCACTGGGGGCGCATTATGGTTCGTACAGGTCGTAGATTTTTTGCAGAACCATGGGTGCGCGTGGATGCACACGTGCGCATCATTTATCGTCAAGGCAACTATGCTATATTATATATCGTTTTGAAGCCCCGGATGTTAGCTTTCCAACGCAACTGGAACCGCTTCATTTGGACTTCTGTAGCTCAAGTTATGGTCAATTGAGTGCGAAGAGGTCAGGCTAGACAACTTAGCAACTCCTTCAACTTCTTGTATTCGTTCCACTTTTGCATGCTTCCTTTCCATCCTCTAAGCCATTCTTGTTCTATAAATCCTGAAATCACTTAACACACATATCAAGGCATCGAATGGTAAAGGAGAATTAATTTTTGGTAATTTGGGAAGCAAGTTTCCAATTATAGAACAAAATTAGGAAGGAAAATGTAAAACCATGCAGTTGATATGAATAAGTGAGTAAAGAGTTGATAAAAACCACTCAAAACAAGATAAAATATAGAATAGTGGTTTATCAAACTCCCCACACTTAAACATTAGCATGTCCTCATGCTAAGCTCAAGAGAGACTATAAGAGAGTGAAGAGGAATATGATATAACTTATAAAATGCAACCTATCTATATGAATGCAACTAAATGTAAAATGTTGTTGCCTACTTGGTTAAAAGTAAATAAATTCTCCAAGAATAAATATGCACTGGATCTCACTAATTCAAATCACAAAATAAAGTACAAGTGAACTTGCAAGAAGAAAATAGTTCATGAAAGCCGGGAACAAAGAATCGAGCATCGAACCCTCACTGGAAGTGTATACACTCTAATCGCTCAGGTGATTAAGGTTCGATCTCTCAATTCTCTACTAATCTTTCTCTCTAAGGCTTGCTTTTCTTCTACCAATCAACACAAATTTGATGCACAAATACACATATCAAGAGGTCTTTTAAGGGTTATAATGGGGTTAGGGTCAAGGTAGGATTGTATTTGGTCAAGTGGACTAAAATCTGAATCCTTAATTAACCTAATCTTCTAACCTAACTTAAGACAATCCATGTAATCAAAATACAAAACCTAACTGTCCATTAACCATATTTTCCACATATTCATGCATCCTGATTCGAGTACAGTACATATGCATTGCTATCACCATTTTCTTTGGGGCGTTTTGTCCCCTTTTATTATTTGCTCTTTTTATTTTCTTTTCTCCATTATTTATTTATTTATTTATTTTATATATATATATTTTCTTTTTCTTTTGTTTTTTTCTCAATGCATATGATTAAATTATTGAATGCATGAACATGTCCTAAACATTTCTTTCACATTTTCATAAAGATATATAACACCCATTTCTTAAACCAAACGTTTCCAAATTCAACTTCCCCACACTTAATTCGTGAGCACTCTCACTAGTCTAAGCTAACCAAGAATTCAAATTAAGGACATTATTATTTTTCGCTTAGAGTTTGTGATGAGCTAAAGTAAAGAACAAATGGGTATAATAGGCTCAAAATTGGTTTGCAAAGGATAATGAAAAGGTTAAGGCCATATGGGTATATATGTAAGCTTAGTGAGACAAAGGCCTCAATCATATAATTGCATGCATGCATCAAACCATGGAAATATAGAATTAAGCAAGACAAAGATCACAATTTTAGAGAGAACAACACACACCAAAAATAAAATATTGGTTGATAAAATGCAACCAATCAAATGGGCTCAAAAATCTCACAGGTTTTGTGTGTTCAAGCTCTAAACCATATTCCAAAATAAAATTTCTTCAAACAAGTTCAATAAAAATTTTAATTCAAATTAGTGAAATGTTATAAAAAGTTTCTTGAAAAAGAAAATATTACTTCAACCAAGTAGCTGGTAAAATATGCACAAAATGTAACAAACATGCAATCAAACATGCAAATGCAACAACTAACTACAAAGAAAATTTAAACATTGGTGTTGAGAAGGAAATAACTAACCCACGGAAGTCGGTATCGATCTCCCCACACTTAAAGATTGCACTGTCCTCGGTGCATGCAGAGATGTACAAGTGGACGGGTGGCTCCAACTGATGCTTTTTCTCTAAAGATTGTGTGGCAGACTTATTTAAGATAATATATCATGATAAATTGAGATAATTAAATGTAAGATGTTTATTGGCATGTTGGCAAAGGCATGAGTAGCATAGATCAAGCATTAATTGCTAAAATGTATTATCACTCGTAACAAACCAACAATCACGTTTGTATTGACAATTATAATTAATTAATAAAATATAGGAAGGGTTTTGTGAAAAGCAGGCATTAGAGTTGAAGAGTAGAATAATTAAAAATGCACAATGCTATACGGGCTTATTCACAAACACTTGGTATGCATGTTTAATATGATAAGGAAAGTATTAAATTTGAACATGCAAATAACCCAAAAATAATAATTAGTGATAATTGTCAAATAACTCCCTAATAATCCACAAGAAAATATGGAAGAAAACAATCACCTAATTATATTTCTAACACCAAGTAAATTTCTCAAGTTTTGATGGAGTTCTTCACAAGCTTTGAGCTCCCAAATTTGATCCTCGTATATTTTCGGATCCCAAATCTTGTTTCTACACCCGACTTCAAGTGGATCATGATGATTCCATCCGGGTGGTTCAGCCTTAGAATTCTCATTTAGGCACCCAAATATCCTACTAGACCCAATTAATTGAGAATTATGCCAACCCTTGCAATCAGGCCTTGAGCTTCCAACCATAATGAACCTAGGATGGTGTTGCCAACCACTACCCATCTCCCTTTTACTCTTAATGCCACAAAGAGCTCTAAGTTGACCATCTGTCTCAAGTAAACCATATTCAAGTGGGAAAGTAAAGGTCAAGGATAAGAATTTTACCCACTTGAATGTTGTATTGGATGGTAATGGCTTTGGGAGAGGTGTTTCTAATGATCTTGCAAGCTCCAATCCCTTGTGCTCTTCTTTGAATTCTTCCACCTCCTTGTAAGCTTCTTCAATTTCAACCTCTTCCTCTTGGTAGCTTTCTTCCAATTCAATCTCCTCTTCATTGCTTTCCAAGGGCATGGGAGGTTGTGCTTCTTCTTCTTTAATATCCATGTCAAGTCCAATGGGAGAGGATTCAATTGTAGATAAGGATTCATCAATGATTGAGTCCATCTCTTGATCAACCTCTTCAAAGTCTTCAACCAGGCTATGCCTTGGAGGTTGTACACCCTCCTCAACATCAATTTCAAATGTACTTGAAGGAGGCTCTATAACTTGACTTTCCCATGGAGGTTCTGCATCTCCGAAGTCTGCAACCGCTTCTTCCTCTTCAATAATTGCTGCTTTGTCCAGTTGTTTTAGTATAAAATTATACTCATCCTTGAGGATTTCCTTTCCATGACAACTCCTTTCAACTATTCCTTCATTTTCAAGGGTCTCTCCTACCTCCACATGTTGGGCCTCCTCTTGCTCTAAGACAAAATCATACTCCTCCTTAATGTCTTCCTTCACTAATTCTTCAACCACTCCTTCCACTTCAAGGGTCTCTACTACCTTCACCTGTAGGGCCTCTTCTAGCTTCTTATGAAGTATGAATTCGCGAAGACGATCCCTTTTCTCTTGTTTCTTGTCAAAGGCATAGCTGGGATCATCTTGCTCTTGGATTGATGGATGTGGATGCTCTTCCATGGAGGGTGGTGATGGGATGGGAAGATCATTATGTGGTTGAGAAGGAAGTGTACTAGAGTTTGAGGGTTGAATATTAGAGGTAGAGGGTTGGTTCATGTGGGATATAAGATTTTGGAGTGTAGAGGTGAGACCAATGATATTAGAGATGAGTGTGTTGTTATCCAATGGAGGTTGGGGTGGATAGGAGGGTTCATTTGTTGGGAGAAAGGGCTCATAATACGGAGATGGTTCTTCTTGATAAGGATATGGAGATGGTGAATATTGAGGTGGTGGTTCTGGTTGTGGTTCATGTAGTGGTTGGTGTGGTGGATAAGGATTAGGGTCATATGGAGGTGAATGGTGGAAAGGGGCTTGTGAGTATGGTGGGGTTCCAAGTTATGTTGAGGAGGGGGCTCATAGGCATATGGTGGGGCTTGTTGGTAACAACAAGGGGGTCCACCATATGCATCATCTTTGTACGCTCCCTGGAATGGCTCTTGACCATAGTAATTTGGTGGAGATGGTTTGTCACGAAAAGGGTCCACCATAACTACTGTCTTGGTATGCATTACATAATGGTTGTTGGTTATAGCGCATTGGAGGGGGTTGTTTCCAAGAGGGTTGATCAAATCCTTGTGGCTCCTCCCATCTTTGATTCTTCCAACCTTGATGCCTATTTTCATTATAGTTTCCATTCCTTACAACAACATTGAAACCAAACTTGAAACCAGAGGGGTGAAAATTCATAGTAGCTAATAAAAATTAAAACAAAAATAAAAACAAGTAAACAAGCAAAATAAAATATTTATAATAACCAATAATAAGGCACACGTTTGCAATTTCCCGACAACGGCGCCATTTTGATGAACGGACTTTCTGTCGGTAAAGAATTTTATAAAAATAATCACGTTGTAAGTATAGTTTCTAAACCAACAGAGAATCCTTTCGTACGAAAGTTTGGTTGTCACAAGTAACAAAACCCAATAAAATTTATAACTGAAGTATTTAAACATCGGATCATCTCTCAAGAATTGCAGAGAAGTATGATTTATTATTGGTTATGGAAAAAAGTATCTTTTTGGGTTTTTTAAGATAAGAAGCAACAATAGTAAATGGCAATGGAAACAAACTAACTATAAAAACTCTTGGCAAGGTATGAGAACTGGAAATCCCATCCTAGTTATCCTTATCAGGTGTGATGAGAATTGTTATTGCTCCCACTTAGTTAACCCTTACTAAATAAAGAAAATTCAAGTGGACTAATCAATTTGATTCCTCAAGTCCTAGTCAACTCCTATGGAAAGACTAGCTTTAGAGGGATCCAAATCAATCAGCAAATTCCAATTTTCAATCAACAGCTGAGTTTGACAACTCAAGTGTCACCAATTACTCAACCAAAGCCAAAGAGGGAGAAATCTAAATTATTTATATCATAAATAGAAGAAAGAAATCATAAATCTGAAATACCTCAAATTGCATTTAAACATAAATTCAAATCTAACATGGGAAGGTTCATAAGCCAATTTAGCAACATAAGTAATTAACAAGTAAAAGCATTAGAATAAATAAAAGTAGAAGAGAAACATAAATTAAAGGAACATTGAACCTGAATTTGAGAAGGAATGAACCATAAACGAAGAGAAATCCTAATCCTAAAACCTAAGAGAGAGGAGAGAGCCTCTCTCTCTCTAAAACTACATCTAAAACCTAAAAATTGTGAATTATGAAAGTTATATGATGAATAAATTGGTTCCCCCATTTTAATGCCTCTAATCTGTATTTTCTGGGCCAAAAACTGGGTCAAAAACAGCCCAGAAATCGCTGGGGGCGAATTCTGGTCTGTACACGTCGTTGATTTTCTGCAGAACCACGCGTGCACATGGATTCACGCGTGCACGTCACTTATCATCAGAGAAACTATGGCATATTATATATCACATCGAAACCCCAGACGATAGCTTTCCAACGCAACTAGAACCGCTTCATTTGGACCTCTGTAGCTCAAGTTATGGTCGATTGAGTGCGAAGAGGTCAGGCAGGACAGCTTAGCAACTCCTTCAACTTCTTGTATTTCTTCCACTTTTGCATGCTTCCTTTCCATCCTCTAAACCATTCTTGTCCTATAAATCCTGAAATCACTTAACACACATATCAAGGCATCGAAGGTTAAAGAAGAATTAATTTTTGATAATTTGGGAAGCAAGTTTCCAATTATAGAACAAAATTAGGAAGGAAAATGTAAAACCATGCAATTTATATGAATAAGTGAGTAAAGAGTTGATAAAAACCACTCAAATTAGCACAAGATAAACTATAAAATAGTGGTTTATCACCTCTCCACACTTAGAAAATGCAAGGTTGACTTCCTTATGCTCTTCTTTGTGTATTTTCACATCTTGGCAACTTCTTTCATCTTCTTTGTACTTGTTGACTTCTTCCAATTCCTCCTCATCATCAATCAAATCAAACTTTGGAGGTTGTGTGAAATCTACTTCTATATCAACTTCAACTTTTATGGAAGAGTCTTCAATGGGATCACCAACAACATTTGGTGTTGAGTTGTCTTCAATAGCTTCAATTTCATGTCCCATGAGAGAGGATTCAATTATTGATAAGAAATCATTGATAATTGAGTCCATCTGTTGATCAACCTTTTCATATTCTTCAATCTTTATATGCTCTGGAGGTTGTTGAGACTTCCATGGTGGTTCTGTATCTCCTAGATCTTCAACCACTTCTTTCTTTTCTTCAATGACCCTAGGCGTCTCCACTTGCTCCAATACAAAGCTCGACTCTTCCTTCTTTTTGGATTTAATTTTGAGCTGTAGGTAGTGTTAAAAGAGGTTTAAGCTGTTTTTGCCTTTTTTGAAAAAAAAAAAGGGGGTCAAGGACGCATACCCACGCTGTGCGCGTGCGCGTCCATACGCATATGCAGGCCCATACTCTTTCCAGAGAGTTGGGCCACTCTCGCGCCAGCACTGGGCCAATGGCACTACCGCGTGTGCGCCGATTCATTAAAACAGTTTCCAGGCCACCAACCCGAGAGTTGTGCTGAGCCTGGGCCAGCATTAAGCCTTTAGCCCAACTCACCTCGCGCGGACGCGCACCGTATGCGTCCGCGCCCATGCCTACATACCCCAACTGCACGAAAGCGCACGATACGCTTTGGCGCCAATCGTTCATTTTTTTCACCCACACAAACGCGCACAAGACGCTCCCGCTTCTATCCCCATTTTCATCCACCCGCGCGGACGCGCACGGTGTGCGAGCGCGCGGATTTAAATACATCATTACCCTAACCACGCGAGGAGATCAGCGGAGTCGCGCAACTTTTCCATTCCCCCCAACGTCTTTTCTTCTTCCTCCTCCATAAGCACCGCCGAACTGCCACCATCCCCCATAACCACCACGCCGCCATCGCCTCCCTCCTCTCCATCTTCCCCTATCTCTTCCTCTCTTGCTCGTTCCTTCTCCCTTGCCCTCTCATTCCCTCTTCTGTCATCGTCTCATCCCTCTGCCCTGCCTGCACCGCCATGAGTCCTCTGCGCCACCACCACTCCTGGGCGGCGCTACCACCACCCATTTCCTTTCCTTTTCCATTTCTGCTCTGCACCGCATTCCAGGTTCTCCATACCTCTGCTCTGTTTTTTTTATTGTCTTTTATCAATTTTGATTTGTTAATTTTAGTTAGCTAGTTGATTAATTTTGCATGATAGGATCGATAGAAATAACTACGGTTAGGTAGTTAGGTTGTGGTTAGAGGATTCTAAGCCTGATAATTGCGCTGTTCTTATTTACATGTTGAGTACAAATTGATTGCTTGTTGAGTGGTGTTGATTATGTTCTGTTGTGCTACTTTCCCATGCTCTCTTGCTGCTTTTCATTGTTTGACTATGTTTGCTGCTGTCTGGTTATATGCAATCCATGCTTTATCATATTTGTTGCTTTTTGGATTGATATGACTTTTTCTCGACGCTGTTTGCTATCTGGGAACGTGCATTTACTGCCGAAATGCTGCCCGAATTTTTAGAAACTGTTTTGGTTTTAACTTGGTACCTGGAATTGAACTTGGCGTTTTAGAAATTAAATTTTGCTTGACTGATGAGCGGATATTTTATACGCTTTTTGGGGTTAATTTCATATAGTTTCTAGTGTGTTTTAGTTAGTTTTTAGTTTATTTTCATTAGTTTCTAGGCAAAATTCATATTTCTGGACTATACTATGAGTTTGTGTGTTTTTCTATGATTTCAGGTATTTTCTGGCTGAAATTGAGGGAGCTGAGCAAATATCTGATTCAGGTTGAAAAAGGACTGCTGATGCTGTTGGATTCTGACCTCCCTGCACTCGGAATGGATTTTCAGGAGCTACAGAAGTCCAAATGGCGCGCTTCAAATTGCGTTTGAAAGTAGCATCCAGGGCTTTCCAGAAATATATAATAGTTCATACTTTGCTCAAAGATAGACGACGTAAACTGGCGTTCAACGCCAGTTCCATGCTGCAGTCTGGCGTCCAGCGCCAGAAACAGGTTACAACCTGGCGTTGAACGCCCAAAACAGCCCAGGCACGTGAGAAGCTTTAGTCTCAGCCCCAGCACACACCAAGTGGGCCCCAGAAGTAGATTTCTGCACTATCTATCATAGTTTACTAATTTTCTGTAAACCTAGGTTACTAGTTTAGTATTTAAACAACTTTTAGAGATTTATTTTGTATCTCATGACATTTTAGATCTGAACTTTGTACCTTTTGATGGCATGAGTCTCTAAACTCCATTGTTGGGGGTAAGGAGCTCTGCTGTGTCTCGATGAATTAATGCAAGTATTTCTGTTTTCCATTCAAACATGCGTGTTCCTATCTAAGATATCCATTCGCACTTCAATATGAATGTGATGAATGTGACAATCATCATCATTCCCCCACGAACGCGTGCCTGACAACCACTCTCGTTCACCTTAGAATGAATGAATATCTCTTGGATCTCATAATCAGAATCTTCGTGGTATAAGCTAGATTGATGGCAGCATTCAAGAGAATCCGGAAAGTCTAAACCTTGTCTGTGGTATTCCGAGTAGGATTCAGGGATTGAATGACTGTGACGAGCTTCAAACTCGCGAGTGCTGGGCGTAGTGATAGACGCAAAAGGATAGTAAATCCTATTCCGGTACGACTGAGAACCTGCAGATGATTAGCCGTGCGGTGACAGCGCATCTGAACCCTTTTCACTAGAAGGATGGATGGTAGCCATTGACAACAGTGATCCACCAACACACAGCGTGCGTGCGTGAATAAGAAAACAGAGGAAAGCAGAATTTTAGAAGACAAAGCATCTCCAAAACTCCAACATATTCTCCATCATTGCATACAAGTATAATTTGTGTTCTGCCCTTTTATTCCTTGCAATCAAATTTGATAAGTGAATTATTTTATTGTTTTCCTGACTAAGAGTTACAAGATAACCATAGATTGCTTCAAGCCAACAATCTCCGTGGAATCGACCCTTACTCACGTAAGGTATTACTTGGACGAAGTTGTGAAAAGTGTGATTCACAATTCGTGCACCAAGTTTTTGGCACCGTTGCCGGGGATTGTTTAAGTTTGAACAACAGACGATGAATCTTGTTGCTTAGATTAGGAAATTTTTGTCTTTTGGGTCAAAGTCTTTTATTTTCTTTTCAAAAATTTTTCAAAAATATATTTTTTTTAAATCTCGTGCCAAACTTTAAGTTTGGTGTTCTTTCTTCATGTTCTTGTGTTCTTGTGAGTCTTCAAAGTGTTCTTGAGTTTTCCTTGTGTCTTGATCTTAAAATTTTTAAGTTTGGTGTTCCTTGGTGTTTTCCCTCCAAAATTTTCGAAAACAAGGAGCATTAGATCTAAAAAATTTTAAATCTTGGGCTATCTTATTGTTTCTCTCTTTCCTCTTTAAATTCAAAAATATCTTTTCTCTCTATTTTTAAAACAAATTTTCGAAATTTATTTTTAAAATTCAGATTTTTTTTTCAAAATTTAAAATCTTTTTCAAATCATATCTTTTTCAAAACTTCCTGACCACTTTCTCTCTCCTCATTTTTTTTTCAAAAATCTTCACCTATTTTTATTTATTTTATTTTAATTTATTTTATTTTCGAAAAAATTAAATAAATAAATAAATAAATAAAAATAAATTTTTTATTTTACATCATCTCCCTTTCTCCATCATGGATCTAAGTGGAAATGAACAGTCCAGGAGGACTCTGGGGTCATATGCTAACCCCTCTACTGCTTCATATGGGAGTAGTATCTGCATATCCTCCATTGGAGTCAGTAGCTTTGAGTTGAATCCTCAGCTCATTATCATGGTGAAGCAAAGCTGCCAGTATTCCAGTCTTCCACAGGAAGAACCTACAGAGTTTCTAGCACAGTTTTTACAAATTGCTAACACAGTACATGATAAGGAAGTAAATCAGGATGTCTACAGATTACTACTGTTTCCATTTGCTGTAAAAGACCAAGCCAAGAGGTGGTTAAATAACCAACCAAAGGCTAGCATAAGGACATGGAAACAGCTGACAGAAAAATTCCTGAATCAATACTTTCCTCCAAAACGGATGACACAGCTAAGGCTGGACATCCAAGGCTTTAAACAAGGAGATAATGAATCTCTTTATGATGCCTGGGAGAGATACAGAGAGATGCTACGAAAATGCCCCTCTGAAATGTTTTCTGAGTGGGTTCAGTTATACATCTTCTATTATGGGCTTACAGAAAGAGCTCAGATTTCTCTAGATTACTCAGCTGGTGGATCTATCCACATGAGAAAGACAATTGAAGAAGCTCAAGAGCTCATTGATACAGTTGCTAGAAATCAGCATCTGTACCTAAGCAGTGACCCTTCCATGAAAGAAGAGGCTAAAACAGTAACTGCTGAACTCAGTTCTACAGAGCAAGCTGCTGAATTCAATCAGCAATTGGATTTTCTAACAAAGCAGTTAGCTAAATTCAAAGATAAACTACAAGAGACAAGGATGGCTAATATAAACATGAAAGTACAATTAAAGCAACCAAAGCAGCAGCTGTCAAAACAAATAACAGAAGAATGCCAAGCAGTTCAATTAAGAAGTGGGAAAGCACTAAATACCCCCACTTTAAGGCAGCAGGAAACCAAGAAATGAGCAAACCACCCAAAATCCATCTGAGGACAGTAAGAGCCCAGGGAAAAATAATTATGGCGCTAAAACACCAGAAGTTGGGTGGAAGGCTGGTGCTGAATGCCCATACCATGCTCAGGACTGGCGTTCAACGCCAGAAACAAGTAAGGATATGGCGTTGAACGCCCAAAGGAAGCACAGTTCTGGCGTTCAGACGCCAGGAACGGATGAGGAGCTGGCGTCTAACGTCACTCCAGCTTCTAACTCTGGCACTCAATTGCCAGTGAGGGATCAGACACACACAAGTGCTGATGACAACCCATCTAAAAAGGCTTCTTCAACCACTTCTGTAGGAAATAAACCTACAGCAACTAAGGTTGAGGAATATAAAGCCAAGATACCTTATCCTCAAAAACTCCGCCAAGAGGAGCAGGATAAGCAATTTGCTCGCTTTGCAGATTATCTCAGGACTCTTGAAATAAAGATTCCATTTGCAGAGGCACTTGAGCAAATACCTTCTTATGCCAAGTTCATGAAAGAGATCTTGAGTCATAAGAAGGATTGGAGAGAAACTGAAAGAGTTCTCCTCATTGAAGAATGCAGTGTAGTCATTCTGAAAAGCTTTCTTGAAAAGCTTAAAGACCCTGGGAGTTTTCTGATACCATGCACATTAGAAGGTAATTGCACCAAGACAGTTCTATGTGATCTTGGGGCAAGCATCAACCTAATACCTGCATCCACTATCAGAAAGCTTGGTTTAACTGAAGAAGTTAAACCAACCCGGATATGTCCCCAACTTGCTGATGGCTCCATTAAATACCCAGCAGGCGTGATTGAAGACATGATTGTCAGAGTTGGGCCATTCGCCTTTCCCACTGATTTTGTAGTACTGGAAATGGAAGAGCACAAGAGTGCTACTCTCATTCTAGGAAGACCATTCCTAGCAACTGGACTAACTCTCATTGATGTCCAACAGGGGGAAATAACCCTGAGAGTCAATGAGGATGAGTTTAAGTTGAATGCTGTCAAAGCCATGCAGCATCTAGACACATCAAAAGACTGCATGAAAGTTGATCTTATTGAATCTTTGGTAGAAGAGATCAACATGGCTGAGAGTCTCAAATCAGAGTTGGAAGACATCTTTAAAGATGTTCAGCCTGATTTGGAGGATTCAGAGGAAATGAAAGAGCCTCTAAAATTTCCTCTGGAAGAGGAAAAATCTTCTAAACCCGAGCTCAAACCATTACCACCATCCCTGAAATATGCATTTCTGGGAGAAGGTGACACTTTTCCAGTGATCATAAGCTCTGCTTTAAATCCACAGGAAGAGGAAGCACTGATTCAAGTGCTAAGGACACACAAGACAGCTCTTGGGTGGTTCATAGGTGACCTTAAGGGCATAAGCCCAGCTAGATGCATTCACAAAATCTTATTGGAGGATAATGCTAAACCAGTGGTTCAACCACAGAGGCGGCTAAACCCAGCCATGAAGGAAGTGGTGCAGAAAGAGGTCACCAAATTACTGGAGGCTGGGATTATTTATCCTATTTCTGATAGCCCCTGGGTAAGCCCTATTCAAGTTGTCCCCAAAAAGGGAAGCATGACAGTGGTTCATAATGAAAAGAATGAACTGGTTCCTACAAGAACAGTTACAGGATGGCGCATGTGTATTGACTACAGAAGGCTCAATACAACCACCAGAAAGGATCATTTTCCTTTACCATTCATAGACCAGATGCTAGAAAGACTGGCAGGTCATGATTATTACTGCTTTTTGGACGGTTACTCAGGCTATAACCAGATTGCAGTAGATCCCCAGGATCAAGAGAAAACAGCATTCACATGTCCATCTAGAGTGTTTGCTTATAGAAGGATGCCATTTGGGCTGTGTAATGCGCCTGCAACCTTCCAGAGATGCATGCTCTCTATGTTCTCTGATATGGTAGAAAAATTTCTGGAAGTCTTCATGATCACAGCACCAGTTATTTCTGCACCAGACTGGATATTACCATTTGAGCTAATGTGTGATGCTAGTGATCACACCATTGGTGCAGTATTGGGGCAGAGGCATGACAAGCTTCTGCATGTCATTTATTATGCTAGCCGCATTTTAAATGATGCCCAGAAGAATTACACAATCACAGAAAAAGAATTGCTTGCCGTGGTTTATGCCATTGACAAGTTTAGATCATACTTGGTAGGATCAAAGGTGATTGTGTATACTGACCATGCTGCTCTTAAATATCTATTCACAAAGTAGGATTCAAAACCCAGGCTCATATGATGGGTGTTGCTTCTGCAAGAGTTTGATATAGAAATAAGAGACAGAAAAGGGACAGAGAACCAAGTGGCTGATCATCTGTCCCGGATAGAGCCAATAGAAGGGACGTCATTCCCCTCTCTTGAAATCTCTGAGACCTTTCCGGATGAGCATTTGTTTGCCATTCAGGAAACACCATGGTTTGCAGAAATTACAAACTACAAAGCTGCAAGGTTCATTCCCAAAGAGTACAGCAGGCAACAAAAGAAAAAATTAATTACTTATGCAAAGTACTACTTGTGGGATGAACCCTATCTCTTTAAGAGATGTGCAGATGGCATAATCCGTAGGTGTGTGCCTAAAGAAGAAGCACAAAGGATCTTATGGCATTGCCATGGGTCACAATATGGAGGTCATTTCGGAGGTGAGCGAACAGCCACCAAGGTCCTCCAATGTGGCTTCTACTGGCCTACACTCTACAGAGATTCCCGAGAGTTTGTACGTAACTGTGACAGTTGCCAGAGAGTTGGTAATTTGCCTCACAGTTACGCCATGCCTCAACAGGGAATCTTGGAGATTGAGTTGTTTGATGTATAGGGTATTAATTTCATGGGGCCTTTCCCACCATCATACTCAAACACTTATATTCTGGTGGCAGTTGACTATGTATCAAAATGGGTTGAGGCCATTGCCACACCCACCAATGATACTAAAACAGTGTTGAAATTCCTCCAGAAACATATATTCAGCGGGTTTGGTATCCCCAGGGTACTAATCAGTGATGGGGGCACTCACTTCTGCAACAAACAGCTTTACTCTGCCATGGTCCGGTATGGGATTCGCCACAAGGTGGCGACTCCATATCATCCACAGACAAATGGGCAAGCTGAAGTCTCTAACAGAGAACTAAAAAGAATCCTGGAACGGACTGTAAGTACCCGTAGAAAGGATTGGGCACGAAGCTTGGATGATGCTCTGTGGGCTTACAGAACAGCATTCAAAACTCCTATAGGGACCTCTCCATACCAACTTGTGTATGGTAAGGCATGCCACCTGCCCGTGGAACTGGAACATAAAGCCTACTGGACAATCAGATTCCTAAACTTTGATGCCAAATTAGCTGGAGAAAAAAGATTGCTCCAGCTAAATGAGCTAGAGGAATTCAAATTCACTGCTTTCGAAAATGCCAAGCTTTATAAAGAAAAATAAAAAAAGTGGCATGATAGAAAGTTGTCATCTAGAATCTTTGAACCAGGACAAAAGGTTCTGTTGTTTAACTCTAGGCTCAGGCTATTCCCCGGGAAACTGAAGTCCCGGTGGAGGGGACCATATGTGATTACAAGTGTATCACCATATGGTTATGTGGAGCTTCAAAATATTGATTCTGACAAGAAGTTCATTGTTAATGGACAGAGAATCAAGCACTATCTTGAAGGCAATGTTGAGCAAGAGTGCTCAAGGCTGAAGCTAGATTAAAAGCTCAGCAAGGTCCAGCTAAAGACAATAAAGAAGCGCTTGCTGGGAGGCAACCCAGTCATGGGGCATCACTTCCTCTAAGCATTTTGCCCTATTCTTCATTTTATTTGTTTATATAAAGTTCACTGATACTAAGGTAAAGAGTCAATTGTATAAGTTCATAGGGCTACAGAAGGATTCTGCACACAAAACAGAGAAAAAGAGCTCACTGGCAAGAAAACGCCAATAATAGTCTGTTTTGGGCGTTCAACGCCCAAAAGAAGCATCCACTGGGCGTTGAACGCCAGTAAGGATAGCCATCTGGGCGTTAAACGCCAGAAAGAAGCATCTTCTGGGCGTTGAACGCTAGAAAGAAGCTCATTCTGGGCGTTTAACGCCAGATTTACAGCATCCTGGGCGTTCAGAAAAATGCCCAGTGACAAAGGAGTTCCTGGCGTTCAACGTCAGAAAGAAGCAACAGCTAGGCGTTGAACGCCCAGGAGAAGCAGCAGTTGGGCGTTGAACGCCCAAAACATGCAGCGTTTGGGCGTTCAAATGCCAGGGTGGTGGGGAGGAGGTAAATTCGTTTTTTCTCCATATTTTTTATTTTAATCTTAATTTTCATGTTTCAATTCATGATTTCTTGCATAAACATGTTACAAACCCTGATTTCTAAAATCCCTAATTTCTAAAAACCCTTCTTTAAAAATATTAAATGTATCTTAATCCATAAGCACAAATCCTTTTTTCAATCCAATTCAACTCTTTTTCAAAATTTTCAAAACAAATCTATCTCTTTTCATTCAAAAATCCTTTCAACTAATCAATATCTCTTTCAAATCTCCATATTATCTTTTTCAAAAATCCAATTTTATCTTTTTCAAATATCTTTCATATCTTTTCAATTTTAAATTTTATCTTTTCTTATCATACTTATCTTTTTTAAAAAATTATATCTTCTATCTTATCTTTCCCCTATTTTCGAAAACCCCCCTCCCTTTTAAAAACCCATTCGGCCTCCTTCCTCTCATCCACCATCCTACACTAGCTCTCCTTCTATCCCTCTCCTTTCTTTTCTTTTGCTTGAGGATAAGCAAACCTCTAAGTATGGTGTGTTTATCCGTGATCACTAAACCATACCCACTAAGATCATGGTGCCTAAAGGAAAACAACCCACTCCAAGAGGCAAGAAAGAGAGTGTTCCAAAACCACTTTGGAATCAAGGGAAGTTCTTAACTAAAGAACATTCAGACCATTATTACAAAATAATGGGTCTAAGATCAGTGATCCCAGAAGTTAGATTCGATCTGAAAGAAGACAAATATCCGGAGATCCAGGAGCAAATTCGAATCAGGAACTGGGAGATCCTAGCTAATCCTGAAACGAAAGTAGGAAGGAATATGGTCCAGGAGTTCTATGCTAATATGTGGCAAACAGACAAGCAAAGACTATCTGGATCTGCTCTCTATGACTATCGGACCTTGGTCAGAGGAAAGATTGTTCATACCCACCCTGACAAGATCAGGGAGATCTTAAAGCTACCTCAGTTGAAAGATGATCCAGACTCCTTCAATAGGAGAATGATGAGAACAGACAAGGGCCTGGATAAGATTCTAGAGGATATATGTATCCCTAGAGCCAGGTGGACCACCAGCACGAAGGGTGTCCCAAATCAACTCAAAAGAGAAGATCTCAAACCAGTCGCTAGAGGATGGCTGGACTTCATTGGGCATTCTCTGTTGCCCACTAGCAACCGTTCTGAAGTCACTATTAGAAGAGCAGTGATGATCCATTGCATCATGATGGGAAAAGAAGTGGAAGTTCATCAACTGATTTCAACTGAATTTTACAAAATTCCAAACAAAAATTCCAAAGATGCCAGGTTTGCTTATCCAAGCTTGATTTCTATGCTTTGCAAGGACGCTGGAGTAAGGATGGGAATAACTGAGTATATCTTAGTTGAGTGACCAATCACCAAAGCATCAATGGAAAAACAACAAGCACAGGATGACCCCATCAGGAAGAGAACACAGGAATTTCTCCCAGAAATCCCTCAATCTGAATACTGGGAGTATCTTGAAACATCTATTACCAAGATGCAAGAAACTATGGAACAAATAAAGAAAGAACAGAAGGAACAAAGTAGCATTCTTTGCTATTTGCTTAAAGAACATGAGGAGCAAGGGCGTGATTTAAGGGAATTGAAGCGCTAGAAATTATCTCTTGAAGGACCAAGCACCCCACAGATTAGAGGAACATCCACTTCCCAGAACAAAGGTTGTTAAATTCCAATCTTAGCCTTAACTCTGTGATAACTATTTTTATTTTAGTTTTAGCTTAGGAGTCATATAGTAGTAATTAGTATCTATATTTTTGATTTTATCTCGAATTAAGCTATAATTTAATTTTATCATCATCATTAAACATGAATAAAATAGAAGAATTTCTTTAGAATAAGAGGCAATATTTTTCGAGTTTTTAATAAGATAAATTCTAATTATTTACATGTGGTGGCAATGCTTGCTGTCTTCTGAATGAATGCTTCAACAGTGCATATGTCTTTTGAATTTGATGTTTAAGACTGTTAAATATGTTGGCTCTTGAAATAATGATGAACATGAGATATGTTATTGATAATCTGAAAAATCATAAAAATGATTCTTGAAGCAAGAAAAAGCAGTGGATACAAAAGCTTGCAGAAAAAAAATAAAAAAAAATAAAAAGCAAGCAGAAAAAGCCAAAGCTCTTAAAACCAAAAGGCAAGGGTAATAAAAAGGACCCCAAGGCTTTGAGCATCAGTGGATAGGAGGGCCTAAAGGAATAAAATCCTGGCCTAAGCAACTAAACCAAGCTGTCCGTAACCATGTGCTTGTGGCGTGAAGGTGTCAAGTGAAAACTTGAGACTGAGCGGTTAAAGTCAAGGTCCAAAGCAAAAAGAAGAGTGTGCTTAAGAACCTTGGACACCTCTAATTGGGGACTTTAGCAAAACTGAGTCACAATCTGAAAAGGTTCACCCAATTATGTGTCTGTGGCATTTATGTATCTGGTGGTAATACTGGAAAACAAAGTGCTTAGGGCCACGGCCAAGACTCATGAAGTAGCTGTGTTCAAGAATCAACATACTGAACTAGGAGAATCAATATCACTATCTGAATTCTGAGTTCCTATAGATGCCAATCACTCTGAGCATTAATGGATAAAGTGAGATGCCAAAACTGTTCAGAAGCAAAAAGCTACTAGTCCCGCTCATCTAATTAGAATCTGAGCTTCACTCAAAAACTCTGAGATATTATTGCTTCTTAAATTATTTGTATTCTATTTTATTTATCTAGTGTGTTTTAGTTAGTTTTTAGTTTATTTTCATTAGTTTCTAGCAAAATTCATATTTCTGGACTTTACTATGAGTTTGTGTGTTTTTCTGTGATGTCAGGTATTTTTTGGCTGAAATTGAGGGAGCTGAGCAAAAATCTGATTCAGGCTAAAAAAGGACTGCTGATGCTGTTGGATTCTGACCTCCCTGCACTCGGAATGGATTTTCTGGAGCTACAGAAGTCTAAATGGCACGCATCCAATTGCGTTGGAACGTAGACATCCAGGGCTTTCCAGTAATATATAATAGTCCATACTTTGCTCAAAGATAGACGACATAAACTGGTGTTCAACGCCAGTTCCATGCTGCAGTCTGGCATCCAGCGCCAGAAACAGGTTACAACCTGGCGTTGAACGCCCAAAACAGCCCAGGCACGTGAGAAGCTTTAGTCTCAGCCCCAGCACACACCAAGTGGGCCCCAAAAGTGGATTTCTGCACTATCTATC
>NC_029791.2:89507052-89532065 GCF_000816755.2 Arachis ipaensis
GTCTAAACCTTGTCTGTGGTATTCCGAGTAGGATTCAGGGATTGAATGACTGTGATGAGCTTCAAACTCGCGAGTGCTGGGCGTAGTGATAGACGCAAAAGGATAGTAAATCCTATTCCGATACGACTGAGAACCTGCAGATGATTAGTCGTGCGGTGACAGCGCATCTGGACCCTTTTCACTGGAAGGATGGATGGTAGCCATTGACAACGGTGATCCACCAACACACAGCTTGCCATAGGAGGACGTGCATGCGTGAATCAGAAACAGAGGAAAGCGGAATTTCAGAAGACAAAGCATCTCCAAAACTCCAACATATTCTCCATCACTGCATACAAGTATAATTTGTGTTCTGGCCTTTTATTCCTTGCAATCAAATTTGATAAGTGAATTATTTTATTGTTTTCCTGACTAAGAGTTACAAGATAACCATAGATTACTTCAAGCCAACAATCTCCATGGGATCGACCCTTACTCACGTAAGGTATTACTTGGACGACCCAGTGCACTTGCTGGTTAGTGGTACTAGTTGTGAAAAGTGTGATTCACAATTCGTACACCATTGACCTCCATCAAGTCAATTCCTAGGTCGCTCGGGTTAGCTTTTCCGTTTTCATTTTGACTCCCGTGATATGCATTGCACGAATGAACTCAAGGAATTGTCTAAACCTTTCATTTTCTCTTGACTTGCAATTCCTTGAAAGAGGTTTATCAGTTCACAACAATTGGTGGATTCAACTTGTGTAACTCTTTTTTCACTGAAAATAGTTTCTCACTTGGTTTATGTTACACAAAGTGCATTTTAACTTTTGCAACACCAATTATTGCATTATCCATGACCGCAACATTGATTGATGACTTGTTTTCAATTAATTGCTTCTTTTGCAATTTCCTCTTTCATCATCAATGACTGCACTTTCCTCATGATTGTGAGCATGCTTGTTTCCTTTGCTTTGTGAACTTCTCTTGATTGAGACAATGACCATCATACCCCTAACCTTTGAACTAGATTTTCTAACTTCTAACTTGTTTTACCTTACTAACCTTTTTTTGGCTTAAGCTAACCCATTGACCATTCTTTTGATTATGATGCTCATTGAACTTAATATACAAGCATGATGTGTTTAATGTTGGAACTCTTGGTTTAGGATTTTATCTCCTTCTATGGTTGTGGTTACTTGCATTCCAAGTTTTCATTCTTTTAACTTACTTCATGAATGTATATTCTATTTTTGCTGTATCTCTATGTGGCTACTTGTTTATATCATGTCTTATTTGCTTTTAGGATGGCCGACGAGGAAAGGCAAAGGCCACTACCTCAAGAAAGAGGAAGAAATCTCAAGCCACCACTCTCTCTCCTTATGCCAACTATGCAAAAAATCCACTGAATGAAGTGGAGAAATAGAATCAGTTGCTACCGCCCACTGATACATACATGTTTTCCAACCTCTATTGCGAGATTTATTTTCCCACCTATCAAAAGACAAACCTCAACATTGAGAAGAAACTGGCCATTCCTAATAACCTGAGGCGCTCCATTAACACCCGCATTCAAGAATTGAGTTTAGGGGTTGTTGATAGAGATTTGGGATGGATAAACATTTCGTGGGTCAAGGAGTTTTACTATAATCTCTTCTGCACTACTCTTGAGTCCGTCCACCTATGGGGTGGGTAGGTTTTAGTGACTAAGGCTGCTATAGAGGGTGTCTTGCACTATCTGCCACGGACTGGTGACACATGTGCATACTGATGGTGGCGAAAATTGGCGAGTTAAGAATGATTATAAAATATACGTTGCAAGTATAGTTCTCAACTAACCAGAAATCCGCTTATGAATTTAGAAGGGTGTCACAGAAATTAAAATCAAAATACTGGGAGTATGAGTCCCAGGTCGTCTCCCAACGAGTTGCAGAAAAGTGTGCTATATTATTAATCAGATGTTTTCAAACAGGTTTGAGTTGAATGGCAGAAAACTAAATTAAGGAATTTATATAAATTTAAATAAAAGCCTTGACTGGGAGTTGATTAGCTGAAAGCCCTATTCTTGTTGCAGTACTCTCAAGATTAATTGATAATTGGGAGTTATTATGTTTAGTTGTCCCTTACTAAGTAAGGGAAAGTTAAACAAGTTGGAATGCTATTCTATCCACAAGTTCCAATCCGCTCTTGGGAGGATTGGTGTGAGTGACTAGAGAGCAATCCAACAATAAACCCAATTACAATCTTTCTCTTGAGCATCCCAACTCAAGGATTTCTTTCAATCAACTCCCCATCAAGTTAGGAAACTACTCGCTTATTGTAAATGAAGAATTCATAACATAAGAAAGGGAATTAAAGAAAGACATGATAAATAATGATCAAAATATTAATTAAAAATAAAAGTAATTCTTGTATTGATAAATGCTAAAATAATCCAGTGATAAAATTAAGTAAATTAAGGAACATGGAAGAGTAAGAGACAAGTAAAGAGAACGAACTAGAATGTCGAAGTCTTGATGAGGCAATAACTCTTCTCAATATCCCAATGCAAAAACAATGAACATAACAAATCTTAAAAACTATGAATTTGTAGAGAGAAAACCTAGAGGAGAGAAAAACTAGATCTAAAAACTAAAACTATGCGGAATGAATATTGTTGTTGGTTTCTGCATGTTCTCTGGCTCTAGTCTGCTTTTCTGGGCCGAAAACTGGGTCAAAATAGGGCCCGAAATCGCCCCCAGCGATTCTGCAGATTATGCAGATCGCGCATGTCACGCGGTCGCGTCATCCATGCGGCCGCGTCATTCGGCTTTCTGCTTTGCCACGCGGTCGCATCATCCATGCGGCCGCATCACTCGTGCTTTTCCATGCCGCGCGTTCGCGTCATCCATGCGGCCGCGTCACTGCGATTTCCTTTCTTTCGCACGGTCACGTCATCCATGCGGCCGCGTCACTTCTCGCTGGTCATCTCCTCGATTCCTTGTGTTCCTTCCATTTTTGCAAGCTTCCTCTCAAATCCCCAACTCATTCATGCCCTATAAAGTCTGAAACACTTAACACACAGATCACGGCATCGAATGGAATAAAGGAGAAATAAAATACATAATTAAAAGTCTCTAGGAAGCAAGTTTTCAATCATGCGATAACTTTAGGAAGGAATTATAAATGCATGCTTATTTAATAAATAAGTGGGTAAAGATCATGATAAAACCACATAAATAAACACAATATAAACCATAAAATAGTGGTTTATCAACCTCCCCACACTTAAACATTAGTATGTCCTCATGCTTAGTTGAAGGAGATAAAATGAATGAGTAAGAACATGTAAAACCTATGAAATGCAATGCAACCTATATATATGAATGCAACTATACGATTTTTGTCCACTTGATCTAAAGTAAATAAGCTCTTTAAAACAATTACAAATCAAATTCCACTAACTCAATTCTTATACAGTAAGAACAGATAAAAAATGCAAGAAGATAGCTCATGAAAGCAGAGAACATAGAAATTCAAGCATGGAACCCTCACTGATGATGTATGTACACTCTAGTCTCTCTAGTGTATAGGGTCATCACTCTATCCTTCTCTAATCATGCTCTCTAATTTTTGTTCTTCTCCTAACCAATCAGCAACATTTAATATACCAATGCAAATATCATGAGGTCTTTTCAAGGTTGTAATGGGGCCAAGGAAAGGGTGAGGATATATATATATGGCTAAGTAAGCTTATAAATTGAATCTTTAATTAACCCAAGCTTTAACATAACCTATATATATATTCTATGTAACTTTAGAATTCATACCTAGCTACCCAGAAATCTCTTTCACATCCATACTCATGTATCAACCTTTTATTTTGATACATGCATTGATCTTTGAATGCTTGACTTAGCATTGGGGTAATTTTGTCCCCTTATTTATTTATTGAGTATTTTTGGATTTTTTTTTAAACATAGAAACATAAAAATAACATAGCTTATCAATGCACATAGAGTTTTAATTCTTATAGTTTCACATGAGTAGGTATCCAAATTCCCATAATATTATCATGACTCATTCCCTTATTATCCTTTGTTCCCACAATTTCCCATACTTGATTGACTCACACAATTCTATCTTAAGCTAACCAAAGATTCAATTTAGGATATATAATTGTTTTTCCGCTTAAGGCTAGTAATGTGGTAAAATATAGAACAAATGGGATTTAAAGGCTCAAAGTGGCTAACAAAGGTAATTGAAAGGGTAGGCTTAATTTGGATAAGTGAGCTAAACAAATAATGGCCTCAATCATATACAAACATATAAATATAATAAACATTGGACATATAAGATGAAATAAAATGTAGATTACAGTCATAGAGAAGTAAACACACAAGAATAAAATAATTATGGTTAAATAATGTAACCATTCATAAAGGCTCAAATCTCACAGGTTGTGTGTTCTTTAGCTCAAAAATCATGTTCCAAATACAACTTCAAGCAAGCTTAACATAAAAGTTTTAATTAAAATTAGTGAAATTTTGTTCCAAAGATAGGGTCTTAAAAGAAACTTATTGTCTTTTCAATCAAGCAGAACATGCATGCAACTAACCTATTACTATGCAATTTATCCTATTCTACAAAAGAAAAATCTAACTAAATATCCTAATTTATTGGTGCTAGGAAAGAGAAATTACCTCCGAAAGTCAGGTACTGACCGACCTCCCCACACTTAAGGCTTTGCACCGTCCTCGGTGCCATCTGTCAAGAACAAAGGTGGGCTGGTAGCAGTATCTCTACAGTCGGGACCATCATGGCTCCCTGTGCTGGTAAAGGAAGTGGAGTCCGGGGTATCTGAGTCCTTGAATTTTCCCATGATCAGCTACTTGAGGTATGTGAATCGGCGCTTGTTACGGCGCTCTCTTATCTTAGCTTTGTGTTCTTGCCGATCCAACTTTTCAAGTATCTGCTGGAGTAGTTGGGCTGTTGTAGGTGCTTGTGGTGTTGAAGAAGGAATATCTTCAACTGGTTCAGTAGGCTGGCTAATAGTGGCTGTTGGAAGTCGAAGGTACTTCCCGTTGGGCACAAACTGATCATCCCGTGGAAGCATGGCTTTGGTGTCCCCAGCTCTGTAGGAGACTCTGGCTGTTGAGACAAGATCTGAGACCAGGGCAGGAAAAGGTAAGTTGCCCGCGATAGTAGAACGGCCATGTCTGCAGTGAAGGAAGACTCGTGAGTGCTCGGAAAGACGTAATGGGACATGATCTATACCCATACGTGAGCCTCTAAGGTAAGTGCTGAAGCCAAAATTCCCTTAGGGCAGGTACGATGGTATCCGTAGATCCATCGGCTGCCAGGTAGTGCGATAACTCTGAGAACGGCGTCCTAGTCAAATTGGTACATCTGGCGCTTGAGTGTGGCTTCTTGAAAGGCATCCAGTCCTTCTGGAATAGGGGGAAGACTTAGAACTTTTTGAATGGCCTCTTCTGTAATGGGGACTTGCTTCTGACGGACATAGACAGACTGTAGGGTCGGCAGGTGGTAGTTGGAGTAGAACTTGACTACCCAAGAAAGATTGACCTGCCTTGGCTGTCTCTGTAGAAAACTCCATTGTCTTCGTGTAATCTGCGGCTCAACAAATGTAGCAATATAGTTTGGGAGGAGAAGAAGGTATTCGTTGTTGTAACTCCTTTCAGCCAGGATGGGGAACATCTGCTCACAGTAGCGATTAGGGAATCGCGCAGTGTCCTTTGCTGGGAAAGCTCTTTCTTTATCATCAACCTTTATGATCCTCTTAATTTTCTTTGCTGAGGGCTTTACCACAGTTGAAGAGGGTTCTGCAACTAATGCTCTCTTTGTACCTCTTCTTGCTGGTTGTTTGGGAGTAGCTTTCCCTTTTCCTTTCTTGGTGGCCATCCTGAAAAAGGGAAGAGAAAGTAAATTAAATTTAAAGAGACATAGCAAGGAAGAGAACGGAAAGGATGGTTATAAATGCACATAAACAAAGGTAAATGATATTAACACACGCTCATGAGTACATGTGAAAATTCATTAATGAAAAATAACTAGTGCATATGATGACAAGTGAATGCGAGCTGTTTATTGGCATGCCGGCAAAGGGCATGAGTAGCATAGATCAAGCATCACTCATAATAAACCATCACGTTTGTATTGACAATTAAATTCAATGAATAAAATAGTAAAGGGAATTTGTGAAAAGCAAGCATTGAATATTAGAGTAGAAAAATGTAGAGAAGTTCATAATGCCATATGGGCTTTTTCACAAACACATAGCAAGCATGTAGAAGAAGCTCTTGAAAATAAGAATTTGAACATGCAAGTAATCCCTTAAAAAGCAATATATAATTGTCAAACAAATTTACAACAATCCACAAGCATATAATAATAAATAATGACTCACATAAATTGATAACACTAAGTAAAAAGGAAAAAGAAGGAAAAAGAAAAGATGAATAATGAAGGGAAAAAGAAAAGAAAAGAAGATGACATATAAAAATAAGAAGAATAATAGAAAAGTAGGGAGGGAAGAAAAACCTTGTTAATGGGGGTGAGAGAGTATAAAAGGTGAGAAAGAAGGAAGAAGGGAGGAAGGGAGGGAGAAGAAATAAGGAGGAAAAAAAAAGAAAAATAGGATTTGGGGGAAAAAGATATGATAATTGGCAAAATTAGGGAGGCTGTGCGGCGCAAGCGACGCGGTCGCGTGGGGCACGCGGTCACGCACCTTGCGTTTAAACTCAATGATGCGATCGCGTCGGTCACGCGGTCGCGTGACCCATTTTAGTCTAATGGCGCGAGGGTAGCCTCGCACTCACACAACTCTCTCTTCAAAATCATATTAGTGCCAAATTTTGGGTGATGCGATCGCATGGGGCATGCGATCGCGTGAGTGGGCTTTCAGAAGGATGTGACGCGGTCCCGTGGGGCACGCGATCGTATGAGAGGGACTGCGCGTCCAGTGCCAGTCCAACACCACTCTAGCACAACTTTCGGCTGTGCACCCTTGTTACGTCGAAATCCAGGTCACGCGGCCGCGTGGGGCACGCGGTCGAGTGGGAGGCCATTAGTCCCATATGACGCGGTCGCATCAGCGACGTGGTCGCGTGGGACAATTTGTGCCATTGGCATGCCTCCAACCCTGCTCCTGTGTAACTCTCTGTTCATATTAATATTGTCTCCCAGCCTCCTGCGACGCAGACACGTCAATGAGGCGGTCGTGTTGCGTGATTTTTTTTTTTTAAATAAAGGTATGTAAATGCAGATGCACGAAATGTACTAATGAAGAGAAGAGTTATTGAATAAGAAAACTAAAAATAAAGAAAAGAGCGATCATACCATGGTGGGTTGTCTCCCACCTAGCACTTTGCTTTAACGTCCGTAAGTTGGACGCTCCACTAGCTCAGTCTTAAACTATGTGGGGATCTTCCAAGAGGAAGATCTCGAGCTCCTTGTTCTTCTTCAGCTTCTTGCCATGGTACAGCTTTAAACGATGTCCATTAACTTTGATAGGTTCAGAGCTTGAAGGATGACTTAGGTGATAGACTCCGTATGGTTCGACCTTCTCTACTCTGTATGGACCTTCCCATCTTGATCTCAACTTGCCTGGCATGAGCCTTAGTCAAGATTTATAAAGGAGGACTAAGTCCTCAGGTTGGAACTCTTTCCTCTTGATGTGCTGATCATGTACAGCCTTCATCTTCTCCTTGTATAGTCTTGAGTTCTCATAAGCTTCTAGGCGAAGGCTCTCCAGTTCCTGCAGTTGCAACTTCCTTTCAGCTCCGGCTCTCTCAATTCCCATGTTGCATTCCTTTACTGCCCAAAAGGCTTTATGCTCTATTTCAACAGGGAGATGACAAGCTTTTCCATAAACTAAGCGGAAAGGACTCATCCCAGAGTGCATCTTGTAGCCTGGTGCTCCAGTCTCTTCTATGAGGTTTGACTATCTTCTGCAAGATACGCTTTATCTCTCTATTTGACACCTCGGCTTGCCCATTAGTCTGAGGATGGTAGGCTGTTGCAACCTTATGAATTATCCCATGCTTCTTCATTAGTCCTGTTAGTCTCCTGTTACAAAAGTGGGTGCCTTGATCGCTCACGATTGCTCGGGTGATCCAAAGCGACAAATAATATGGTTTCTCACAAAGGAAACAACAGTGTTAGCATCATCAGTGCGGGTAGGAATTGCTTCCACCCATTTAGAAACGTAATCCATAGCTAACAAAATATAAAAATAACCATTAGAATTTGGAAATAGACCAATGAAGTCAATGCCTCAAACATCAAAAATTTCACAGAAAAGCATAATTTGTTGAGGCATCTCATCCCTCTTGGATATATTACCAAATTTCTGGCATGGGAAACAAGATCTACAAAATTCAGCAGCGTCCCTAAAATGAGTAGGCCACCAGAATCCACAGTCTAAGATTTTTCTAGCAGTTCTTTGAGGGCCAAAATGTCCTCCACTCTCAGATGAGTGATAGGCCTCTAAGATGGACTGGAATTCTGATTAAGGCACACACCGTCTTATTACCTGGTCAGCGCCACATCTCCATAAATATGGGTCATCCCATATATAATATTTAGACTCGCTTTTCAGCTTGTCTCTTTGATGCTTAGAAAAGTTTGGAGGAAAGGTGCGGTGATGAGCGGATAATTTATACGCTTGTAGGCATTGTTTTTAGTATGTTTTTAGTATATTTTAGTTAGTTTTTATTATGTTATTAGTTTTTATTTAAAAATCATATTTCTGGACTTTACTATGAGTTTGTGTGTTTTTCTGTGATTTCAGGTATTTTCTGGCTGAAATTGAGGGACCTGAGCAAAAATCTGATTCAGAGGCTGAAAAAGGACTGCAGATGCTGTTGGATTCTGACCTCCCTGCACTCAAAGTGGATCTTCTGGAGCTACAGAAGCTCAATTGGTGTGCTCTAATTGCGTTAGAAAGTAGACATCCTGGGCTTTCCAGAAATATATAATAGTCCATACTTTGCCCGAGATTTGATGGCCCAAACAGGCGTTCCAAGTCAGCTCAAGAATTCTGGCGTTTAACTCCAAAACTGGCACAAAAGCTGGAATTAAACGCCCAAACTGGCACAAAAGCTGGCGTTTAACTCCAAGAAAAGTCTCTACATGAAAATGCTTCAATGCTCAGCCCAAGCACACACCAAGTGGGCCCGGAAGAAGATTTCTGCATTAATTACTTATTTTTGTAAACCCTAGGCTACTAGTTCTCTATAAGTAGGACCTTTTACTATTGTATTTTCATCTTGGTTCTTCAGGTTCCCTCTCTGGGGCCGAAGCCAATGACCACCATTATCACTTTTGTATTTTCAATGGTGGAGTTTCTACACACCATAGATTAAGGTGTGGAGCTCTGCTGTTCTTCATGAATTAATGCAATTACTATTGTTTTTCTATTCAACTCAAGTCTATTTCTTCTCCAAGATATTCATTCGTTCTTCAACTTGATGAATGTGATGATCCGTGACACTCATCATCATTCTCACCTATGAACATGTGCTTGACAACCACCTCTGTTCTACTAGCAATGGCTTGAATGCGTATCTCTTGGGTTTCTAATCTAAGATAGGAACCTTCGTGGTATAGGCTAGAATTATTGGCGGCCATTACTGAGATCCGGAAAGTCTAAACCTTGTCTATGGTATTCCGAGTAGGATCTGGGAAGGAACGACTGTGACGAGCTTCAAACTCGTGATTGCGGTGCATGTGACAGACGCAAAAGGATCAATGGATCCTATTCCGACATGATCGAGAACCGACAGCTGATTAGATGATGTTGTGACAGAGCATCAGGACCATTTTCACTGAGAGGACGAGATGTAGCCATTGACAACGGTGATGCCTAACATAAAGCTTGCCATGGAAATGAGTATGAATGATTGGAAGAAGGCAATAGGAAAGCAGAGGTTCAAGGGGAACAAAGCATCTTCATACGCTTATCTGAAATCCACCAATGAATTACATAAGTATCTCTAACTTTATTTTATGTTTATTTTCATCACCTTAAACTCCATAACCATTTGAATCCGCCTGACTGAGATTTACAAGATGACCATAGCTTGCTTCAAGCCGACAATCTCCGTGGGATCGACCCTTACTCACGTAAGGTTTATTACTTGGACGACCCAGTGCACTTGCTGGTTAGTTGTGCGGAATTGTGACAAAATGTGATTCACGTTTGAGAGCTCCAAGTCTTTGGCGCCATTGTTGATGATCACAATTTGGTGCACCATGCGGCTAACTAGATAATTAGCTACAGGTGCATACCAAGGGACTATCTCAGATACTGCTTGCAGGTTATCAAATGGGAAATTATCATATATAGGAGTGGAATCATTTGTAATATGTTCAAGGCGACTCAGGTGGTCTGCCACTAAATTCTGGTTACCACTCCTATCCTTAATTTCTAAATCAAATTCTTGTAATAGCAGTATCCAACGTATAAGCCTTGGTTTGGACTCCTTTTTAGATAATAAATACTTTAGAGCTGCGTGGTCTGAATACACTACTACTTTAGTACCAAGTAAATAGGCTTAGAATTTATCCAGAGCAAAAACAATAGCAAGAAGCTCTTTCTCAGTAGTGGTATAATTCGACTGAGCGGCATCTAAGGTTTTAGACGCGTAAGCAATAACAAAAGGATCCTTACCTTCACGCTGAGCCAGTGCTGCTCCTACTGCATGTTGGAAGCATCGCACATTATTTCAAATGGTTGGCTCCAGTCTGGTCCTCTTACAATTGGAGCTTGAGTAAGTGCAGTCTTCATCTTATCAAATGCTTGTTTGCAATTTTCACTGAACTCAAACTCAATATCTTTCTGCAGTAGCCTGGATAAGGGAAGTGCTACCTTACTGAAGTCCTTAATGAACCTCCTGTAAAAACCTGCATGGCCAAGGAATGAACGGACCTCTCTCACAGAAGAGGGGTAAGGTAAACTAGAAATAACATCCACCTTTGCTCGATCTACAGAGATGCCAGTATTAAACACAACATGTCCTAGTACAATCCCTTGTTTAACCATAAAGTGACATTTTTCAAAATTTAATACCAGGTTTGTACTGACACATCTATCTAACACTCTAGATAATCCATCTAAGCAAAGGCTAAAGGAATCGCCATAAACACTAAAATCATCCATAAAAACCTCCATACAATCTTCAATAAGATCAGAGAAAAGACTCGTCATGCACCTCTGGAAAGTAGCTGGGGCATTGCACAAGCCAAAGGACTTTCTCTTGTAAGCATAAGTCCCAAAAGGACATGTAAAAGTGGTATTTTCCTGATCCTCAGGAGCTATATGAATCTGGAAATAACCTGTGTAACCATCTAGAAAACAATAATGCGATTTACCTGACAGGCGATCCAGCATTTGATCAATGAATGGAAGAGGATAGTGATCCTTACGGGTTGCTTGGTTGAGGCGTCTGTAATCAATGCAGACCCTCCAGGCGTTCTGAACTCTGGTTGTCAGGAGCTCTCCATGCTCATTCTTTACTGCATTGACCCCAGACTTCTTTGGCACCACTTGTACTGGGCTTACCCATTCACTGTCTGATATGGGATAGATGATATCTTCCTCTAGTAATCTGGTCACTTTCTTTTTGACAACCTCTAGTATAGTGGGGTTCAGTCTTCTCTGGGGTTGACAAACAGGTCTTGCTCCCTCTTCTAAAAATATCCTATGCTCACAAACTTGAGGGTTGATGCCTACTATGTCTGCCAGACTCCAACCAATTGCCTTCTTGTGCCTCCTCAGCACACCAAGTAACTGGTCTTCCTGTTGAGAAGTGAGTTCCCTTGCAATGATAATCGGAAACTTCTGCCCGTCTTCAAAGTAAGCATATTTGAGGTGTGAAGGAAGGGGTTTTAATTCTAACTTCTGATCATGTTCAAGCTCTGGGTTGTCTGGAGTTGGTAACAGTGGTAAGGCACTGTCATTGTCCTCTGAGAAGCTCCCCACACTTGGACCTTGTCTTGTGTGCTTCTCTTAAAATTCCTCCTGGTGAACTTCAGCCACGATTTCATCTATAATGTCACACTTGAGGATAGAGTGATCCTCTGGAGGATGCTTCATGACTCCATTCAAATTGAAGATTACTACTCTGCCATCTATTTCAAAAGAGTATGTTCCTGAAAAAGCATCTAATTTAAACTTTGAGGTCTTCAGGAATGGTCTTCCTAGTAGGATTGATGATGGCTTGTCTGAGTCATTTTGGGGCATTTCCAGGATATAAAAATCAGTGGGGAACGTGAGTCCCTTAATACCTACTAGTACATCTTCAGTAACTCCAACCACTGTAATAATGCTTTTATCAGCTAACACAAAACGAGCTGCCGACCTTTTTAAGGGAGGGAGCCTCAAAACATCATATATAGACAAAGGCATTATACTTACACATGCTCCTAAATCACACATGCATTTAGAAATTATCACACCACCAATAGTACAATTAAATATACAAGGACCTGGGTCACTACACTTTTCAGGTAAACCTCCCATTAAAGCAGATATGGAACTCCCTAAACGAATAGTTTCTAATTCATTAATTTTGTCTTTTAGAAACTTTGCATACTTAGGTACCTGTTGAATAACATCAAATAGAGGAACAATTACCTCAACCTTTTGAATATCTCTACCATTTTTGGATCAGGTTCCAGCTGCTTCCTGGGCTTCCTTTCAAGTTGTGGAAATGAGATGGGAGTGGCATTTTCTGCAGCATCTGTGCCTTTTAGTGCTTCCTCTCGTGGTTGCACTTCTTCTTCTTCAGCCATGTCCTGTATGTCCTCTTCTTCTTCAACATCTTCTATTTCCACTACCTCTTCAGCTGAGGCGTGTTCTGGTGGGCTTGGCTCCTCCTGGTTCCTCTCTTCCAGTGTGGTTCTGGACCTCAGGGTGATGGCATTAATACCACCCTTGGGATTGGGTAATGGTTGAGAGGGAATCCCACTGGAGCTCAAAGGTTGGTTATTGGAGTTATTCATTAATCCTATCTGGGAGACAAGAGCCTGCAAAGTAGCGGTCAGACCATTCAGAGTGGCATTAATGTTATTTTCCATGGTCTGCTGTCTCTGATCAATAGATTGTAGTAAGTCATCATTGGCAGATGCAGAAGGATGGGTAAATTGAGAGGTCTGCTGTTGGGTATTCTATGGTCCTTGGGATTGCCTTAGGTGAGGTGCTCTATAAGGCTGATTCTGATTCTGCTGTCTGTTGTTGTTGTTATTCCACCTCTGATTTTCCTGATTATCTCTGCCTCCTCTGTTGTTGTTGTCCCTCTAATTCTGGTTAGAATTGTCTTGCCATCCGTGGTTGTAATTGCCATCTTGATTGTACCCTTGGTTGGCGCGGTCATAGAAATTATGTGTGGTGTAACAACCCTAGTATTTGAAAATCAAATAATTAGTTATTTGTGATTTATTATATTTGTTGATAACTTTATTTTAAGAAAATTATTTTACTAAAGGTGATTAAATAGAGTTTCATGATAATTGACGTTTAAATTAATTAGAATTTTTATATAAATTTTATTAGATATTTGGTATAATTGAAATTATAATTTTGATAATTAAAAAATAAGAAGAATTGTATAATTTGATTTAAATAAATTCTATTTTGAATGAAATATGTTATTAATTTGAACTCCTAGAAATTATTTTATTAGAAATGATTAAATTGATATTTATAAATACTTTAAGTTTAAGTCAATTAATATTTATGTACAATTTTTATTATAATTAATTATTTTATAAATTGAAATTAAAGTTTCAGAGATAGAAAAATAATAGAGATTTGTATGATTTAATCTAGAAAATTGATATTTGAATTTAAATTGTACTTTACAAAATATAATTAACTTGTTCATTTTATAATTTAAATTAGAAATAATTGATTGAACTTAGCAATATGTTGATAAATAATGTTCTTAAATATTTTTAATAGAGTACATTTAATTTTAAAATTATTCTACCCTCCAATTTTATCAAAATATCTATTCATACCTATCCTTATTCTTTTATAAAATCCTAATTTCTAACCCCAAATTCCCAAATTGAATCAAAAACCCTAATTTCCAAATCCCAGAAACCCTAACCCTACTGTTTCCCTTTCCTCAGCCTTTGAAACACACAGCCTTCACCCCCTTTCTCCTTTCACCTACCAACGCACAAAACACCCACACCCACGGAGAGAGAGATGAAAGATTCAGAGAGGAGGGAGACACCGTCGCCACCGTTGCCGTCGCAGTCGCCGTCGTGCCTTACTGCCGTCACAGTCACCATCACGCCTTGCTGCTATCAGGTTCACCGTCATCGTCCTGCCTTTCGTCCAGCCCATTCCGTCACCTGAGAAGAACCACGAACAGGAGAGACCTCGTGCGTGAAGGGTAACACCATTGTGCCTTCATCGCGCCTCCATCGCTGTCGAACTGTCATCGCGGGTTGTTGTCGTTGATGTCCAGCTGCTCGCCGCACCATCGGCGTCGTTGGGAAGAGAAAGATGCACGTGAAGGAGGAGCACGACCTACTGCGAGAGGCCGTGCGCTATCGCTGTTGCTGAAGCCCTCTACCATCGTCGCAATTGATGAAGCCACTAACGTTGCTACTGTCCGCCGCTGAGAGGGGATCTCGTCGATGCTGCCATCGGAAGAAGCTGCTGCTACTGTGTGTACAGAGATGAGGAGCGTCGCAAGAATCAAGGGAAGAAGTCGTTGTTTTGCCGCTGCTTCTGGTTTCTAAAATTTGAGAAAACACCACTGCCGCTGCTGTTTGTTGGGTTCAAGATCGCCGCTGCTGTTCTTGCTCTGTTCTGCCTCTGCTTCAAGTTTCATAGTTGCTGGAGCCTTTGCCACTGGGATCCAAAACCAGAAAGAAGAGGAGGCCGTTTAACCTTGTCACTGTTGCTGCCATTGGAGTCGCTAGGAACCAATTTCTGGAGCTGCTCTTGATGATTCTGGTGCTGCTACATAGGTTCCGAGCTGTTGTGCTGTTTCCAGAGGAAGGGAACTCATAGGAAAAACGTCACCAAGGCTACTGGTTGGTTTGATTGCGTTGTTAATGCGACATTGAGGTAGGGGATTTATTTTTAAAGTTAAATGTTTTTAATTTAGAATGCCTACCAAGTTATTGGATAAGTGCAAATGGTTAACAATGGTTAAGAATTTCTTAATTGACATGAATGACTTGAAATGCATTTGAAATTAGTTAATCGTTGTGATTATTCTAAGCTGTGATTGAACTTAGATGTTGTTGTAAATAATGATTAATTTAGTGTAACTTATTAAATTGAGCTGTAAATAATTATTCTGAGTTATAATTGAAGTTAGATGCGGATGTGAACTGAGTTCAGGTTATGGCTGTGATATTGAATGGCTTCGTTGCCGTGAGTAATTAACTGATGAGGTTTACTTTGATTTAAGGCCGTGATTGTTACGGGTTTTTCTGATTATTTTAGGATTGCTGGAAATTCCGATTTTAGTTGATTATGCCAAGTTGGTTATTATTGTTGATTTAAGTCTAATTAGAGTTGATTTTGAGGACGGTTAAAGAATTGAAGGTTGACCACTGAACTATTTTCTTAAAATATGATCTTTAGAATAAAATGGTAACTTTGCTAATAACTAAATTACTTTAAGAATAACTAGAAATATGAAAAAGTTTGTGTTTCAAATATTAGTTATGAATTCTTGAAGCTGAACTAGTTTACTTTTTAAAGAATGGTTTATAGAAACTCTGATTTTAATTAATGTTAGGATGTTGGTTTTCAAACTGATTTATGATGAGATGATTATTGAGCTTCTGTTGTGATAACTGCTGATAAAAGAATTGGAGATTTGTTGAGAAAGAGGGAACTCGTAAGGGTGGCTAAGTCCGAGTTTTAGAGGAGGTGCTGCCGGAATTTTGTGAAATTTGAGGTTTTATTTGGAAATGTTATTTTATAGGAACTGGATTTGGAAAGTTATATTATTTAAGTTTTATTTAGTGATTAAAGTATTATGTATAGGCTGAATCTATTACGAAAACGATTTTATTAGAGTTGATTCACTAATAATAGAATGAATTATGTTTTGAATTTTATTTAGGTAAGAAAAAAATTATACTATTTTGAATTTGAATTATTAAGAAAAGGTTTATGTTCAAGTTTGAAATATTTATAAAAGAAGTTATGTTTTGAGATTTATTTAATATGAAGAGAGTTAAGCTTGGGGTTTGCAATAAAGGATTACTTTTTAAAAGTTTAATGAATATATAATATTTGAATTTGAATGATAAAGAGGGATGGTCTTTGAGTCTTTGGGAAGTTAGTAAACTTGAAAAAGAGTTTTATTTGGTTACTTTTAGTAAGAGGGTGATGTTTTGAAAAGTATTTAGCGAATTTAAAATAAATGATTTTCTTGAGTCTTTTGAAAGAGAATTAAACTAGAAAATAGTTTTAAAATTGGTTCGAGTTAAGAGGTCACAAAAGTGGAAGTCGTAAAGTTTGTACAACATGATTGAACAAAGAAAGAGAGAGATATTGTATAAGAATATGTAACTGGAGAAGAATAACGAGAATGATAACTTATGATGATAATTACACTGATTCTTTTGAGGAAAGGTATTCAGTTTAGGAAATTGCTGGCAAGGAGGTGGGTTTTGACCCGCTTGACTATTTATGATTATAAAAGAGAATAAAAAGCAGAGAACCTGTCAAAAGGTCATTTATTGCTTGAGGCAACCCAAGAGATGTGTTTATTCATTTGTTGCGTTATGGCAACTTCTGAGATATTTGTGTAATGATCTGCTGCGTGAAGGCAGTCAGATAGATGGTGGTGCGACCACTGAGAACGCTTTCCTACGGTACATATCCATATTTTAATTTTGTAAGGCAGAGGGGTTATTTCCTGCTACAGAAGTACCGTGACCACCTGTTCCATTTCTGTAGTGGCAGAGAGGTTATTTCCTGTATACAGAAGGTGTGTCGGCATACATCCCTGCAGTGGCAGATATGTTATTTCCTGCGTGCAGTGGACCCTGTGGTGGCAGAGGGGTTATTTCCTGTACATAGGGGTATAGCCAACTGGAAAGCCATACCCGTTTCAGCTGCTTCGGGTTACGTCGGGAGCGGGTAGAAACCGACAGATGAGCTCATTACCTGCACTAGGGCTAGACATGCATCATCCTTAATTGTGCATCTGCATTTGATTATGTTTGCTTGTCTTATTTCTTTATAATTGTGCTGCTTGTCTTGTTGTGATTTGTTTGTATGTTGACTTAAGTCTCTTGCTTGTACTTTTAGTTTCAGAATGTTTTAAAGTGATTAATGATTGACTAATGAGAGAACTTTTGCGTGGTCTAGAAATTTGCGGATAAATCTTCGTTGCAAGTATAGTTTCTAAACCTTCAAAAGTCCCTTCATACAAACGTTTTGGTTGTCACAAGTAACAAACCCCTTTGAAATTGATAACCGAGTATTCAAACCTCGGGTCGTCTTCTCAAGGAATTGCAGGGAAGTATGTTCTTATTATTGGTTATGAATATTGTAAATTGGGGGTTTTGGAAGTTTGTGCAATACGCACAGGTATATTTTCGAGCAATAAAAATAAATAAATAACTGTAAAATAAACTCTTGGCAAGGTATGAGAATTGGAATTCCTATCCTAGTTATCCTTATCAAGTGTGAAGAGAATTGGATTTTAATCCCACTTGGTCAGCCTTATTAAACAAAGGAAGGTTAAGTGGACTGATTAGCTTGATTCTCAAGTCCTAGTCAACTCCTATGGAGAGACTAGTGTTAGAGCAATCCTATCTAAAGCAAAATCTGCCAATTTCAATCACTTGCTGAGTTTGATAACTCAAGTACTATCAATCACTTGACCAAAGCCAAAAGGGAGAAAAATATCTAAATTAAATTAAAAGTATCAATATAAGCAAAGCAATCTTAAATCTAAAAATACCTCGAATTGCATTAACAAAAGAAATTAAATCTGGCATAGATGTTCATAAATTAAATTGAGAAAATAAATAAAAATAAAGAACCTGGGATTGAGAGTCACTCCTAAAACTAAGAGAAATCCTAAATCCTAATCCTAAGAGAGAGGAGAGAAGATCTCCCTCTCAACTAAATCTAAATCATTGAAAAGTAAAATATGCGAGCTCTCTTTGAATGGGTGCATTCCCACACTTTATAACCTCTGGTCTATGCTGTCTGTACTTGGATCTGGGCCAAAAAGGGCTTCAGAAATCGCTGGGGGCGCATTCTGTAAATTCTAATACGTGGCCTCTGTCACGCATCCGCGTGGGTCACGCGGTCGCGTCATCCGGAGCTTTTCCTTGCCACGCGGTCGCGTCAGTCATGCGACCGAGTCATATGCGTTCTGCTTATGTCGCGTGGTTGCGTCAGTCATGTGGCCGCGTCGCTGCATCTTCGCTTCTGGCACGCGATCGCGTCATCCATGCGATCGCGTGGATACCAGTTTCCTTAAAGCTCCATTTTGCTTTCTCTTTCTATTTTATATGTTTCCTTTTCCATCCTTTAAGTCATTCTGCCTTAGAAAATCTGAAACTACTCAACACACTAATCACGGCATCTAATGGAAATAAAGGTAATTAAAATAATTAATTTTTAAAGCTTAGGAAACATGTTTTTCACAATATGACGTAATAAGGAAGGGAAGTAAAACCATGCAATTAATGTGAATAAGCAGGTGAAGAATTGTATAAATCACTCAAATTAAGCACAAAAGAACTCATGAAATATGGGTTTATCAACCTCCCCACACTTAAATACTAGCATGTCCTCATGCTAAATCCAAGGTAAATAATTAAGGTTAAAGTGATGGAATGTCATGCAATGCAACCTAATTTAAATGCAACTACCTAAATGAATGATGCATCATGCAACTCTAATTTATTCACTCATATATAAAGCTTACATGTTGTCAAGTTAATTCACATTCTCAAGGAGTCATGTATATATATAGCCAACCCTTAAATAATAAAGCAATTTAACAAATGAGATGGGAAAGAAAACATTGTACAAACTTGCAAAACAATTAGTAAATTTAAGCATTGATATATGTTGATGAGTTATTGAACCCTTACTAGATTTTTGTGTTTACTCTCTAGTCACTCAGTGTTTATTGGGTTTATTCACTCTATTTCTCATTTTATTCTTAATTTCTATAGCTTTGTTTTTCATCTAACCAATCAACAATTATAGAATATAGTCATACCAAAAAGTCATGAGGTCTTAATTGAGGTTGTAATGGGGTCAAGGTAAAGGTAAGGATTTATGTATAGGGTCAAGTGAGCTAATAAGTGAATCCTTAATTAGACTAAGATCTCACCTAACATACACATTTAGTAGAACAAAATCTCTTTACCTAATTTCCCATATTTCTCACTTATTGTTACATTCTCATGTTTCACTTTTTATTTTTTTATTCCTTGTGCATTGCTTTTATTTTGCATTGGGGAATTTCTTTTGTATCCCCTTTTATTAAATAAATCTTTTTTAAGGCACATGGCAATTAAAGCACTTTGATTTTCTCATGAACATGCTTCCCAAATTTATTTTATTTCTTTTAACTTCTCTACCTTTTTGTTTCTATCATCTATGTTCCCAAAAGGTTTCCCACATTTAACTCTATTCATGATTTTCTATCTTAAGCTAACCAAGGATTCACTTGGGATTTTCTTTTGTTTTTCTGCTTAAGGCTAGTAATTTGGCTAAATAGAATAAAGGGGTTTTAAAAGGCTCAAGGGGGCTAACAAGGGTGATGTAAAAGGTAGGCTAATTTGGGGTGAGTGATCTAAAATCAAATGATGGCCTCAATCATTCTCTTGGTATGTATCTATTCTATATTCTATAATTGGACATATAGATTAAAGCAAAGGAAAGAACATCAGAATAAAAAGAAATGAAACATACAGAAATGAAATTATGGTTTGAATGCAACCATACAATTTAAGCTCAAGACTCACAGGCTGTGTGTTCTCTAACTCAAGCATCATATATCATTTATATATTGTATGCAGGTTTAGTTAAAAATTCCCATTATTCTCATAAAAAAAATTATTTAGGGTAGCTTTTAAAGTTTTAATGTTCCTCCTTGATGAAATATTGTCAGCTTAACTACATCATCTAATGCTATATACAAGGTTTATGGATTTAAATCTGATATGTTCAAGCTAAACTATACTAATTAATCCACTAATAAATTAGAATTTTAAGCTAAACTAAATAACTAAAATAAACTAAATGGCTAAAATATGAACTAAAGATGTAAAATGCAGAAAATAGAGTAAAGATACATAAAAGCAATGTATAAGTACTCAGAAAATAACAGTAAAAGAAAAAGAGAAAAATACAGAAAAATATCCAAAATAAAAGAAAAAGTATGTAGTGGTTCACCAAAATAAACGCCAGAGATGGCGACTGATGAGCGGATATTTTATACGCTTTTTGGGGTTAATTTCATATAGATTTTAGTATGTTTTAGTTGGTTTTTAGTTTATTTTCAGTAGTTTCTAGGCAAAATCCACTTTTCTGGACTTTACTATGAGTTTGTGTGTTTTTCTATAATTTCAGGTATTTTCTGGCTGAAATTGAGGGAGCTGAGCAAAAATCTGATTCAGGCTGAAAAAGGACTGCTGATGCTGTTGGATTCTGACCTCCCTGCACTCAAAATGGAGTTTCTGGAGCTACAGGGCTCCAAAAGGCGTGATTCCAATTGCGTTGGAAAGTAGACATCCAGGGATTTGCAGCAATATATAATAGTCCATACTTTGCTCAAGGATAGACGATGTAAACTGGCGTTCAACGCCAGCTCTCTGCCCAATTCTGGCGTCCAGCGCCAGAAACAAGTTGCAAGTTGGAGTTCAACGCCAGAAAAGGATCCAAAGCTGGCGTTGAACGCCCAAAACAGCCCCAGGCACGTGAGAAGCTTTATTCTCAGCCCCAGCACACACCAAGTGGGCCCCAGAAGTGGATTTCTGCACTATCTGTTATAGTTTACTCATTTTCTGTAAACCTAGGCTACCAGTTTAGTATTTAAACAACTTTTAGAGATTCATTTTGCATCTCATGACATTTTAGATCTGAACTTTGTACTCTTTGATGGCATGAGTCTCTAAACTCCATTGTTGGGGGTGAGGAGCTCTGCTGTGTTTCGATGAATTAATGCAAGTACTTCTGTTTTCCATTCAAACATGCGTCTTCCTATCTAAGATATCCATTCGCGCCTAACTATGAAGAAGGTGATGATCAGTGACACTCATCACCTTCCTCAATACACGAACGCGTGTCTGACAATCACCTCCGTTCTACATCAGATTGAATGAATATCTCTTAGATTCCTTAATCAGAATCTCCGTGGTATAAGCTAGATTGATGGCGGCATTCATGAGAATCCGGAAAGTCTAAACCTTGTCTGTGGTATTTCGAGTAGGATTCTGGGATTGGCTGGCCGTGACGAACTTCAAACTCGTGAGTGCTGGGCGTAGTGACAGACGCAAAAGGATAGTAAATCCTATTCCGGTACGATTGAGAACCTGCAGATGAATAGCCGTGTGGTGACAGCGCACCTGGACCCTTTTCACTGGAAGGATGGATGGTAGCTATTGACAACGATGATCCACCTACACACAGCTTGCCATAGGAGGACGTGCGTGCATGAATCAGAAGACAGAGGAAAGCAGAGATTCTGAAGACAAAGCATCTCCAAAACTCCAACATATTCCCCATTACTGCATAACAAGTAACCTTTAATCCATGCTCTCTTGTTTATTCGTAATTCAACTAATAAATATAATTGACTTCCTGACTGAGAATTGCAAGATAACCATAGATTGCTTCAAACCAACAATCTCCGTGGGATTCGACCCTTACTCACGTAAGGTATTACTTGGACGACCCAGTGCACTTGCTGGTTAGTGGTACGAGTGTGAAAAGTGTGATTCACAATTCGTGCACCAAGTTTTTGGCGCCGTTGCCGGGAATTGTTCGTGTTTGAACAACTGACGGTTTATTTTGTTGCTTAGATTAGAAAAAAAATTTTTCTTTTTAGTTTAGAGTGTCTTATTATTGTTCTTGGTTAAAATTTTTTCTTTCTTCACTAAATTCAAAAATATCTTTTCTCTCTATTTTTAAAACAAATTTTCGAAAATTATTTTCTAAATATTCAGATTTTTTTTAAAATTTAAAATCTTTTCTAACGAAAATCTTCACCTATTTTTATTTATTTTATTTTAATTTATTTTATTTTCGAAATAATTAAATAAATAAATAAATAAAAATAAATGTTTTTTTTTACATCATCTCCCTTTCTCCATCATGGATCTAAGTGGAAATGAATAGTCCAGGAGGACTCTGGGATCATATGCTAACCCCTCTACTGCTTCATATGGGAGTAGTATCTGCATACCCTCCATTGGAGTCAGTAGCTTTGAGTTGAATCCTCAGCTCATTATCATGGTGCAGCAAAGTTGCCAGTATTCCGGTCTTCCACAGGAAGAACCTACAGAGTTTCTGGCAGAATTTTTACAAATTACTGACACAGTACATGATAAGGAAATAGATCAGGATGTCTACAGACTATTACTGTTTCCGTTTGCTGTAAAGATCAAGCTAAGAGGTGGTTAAATAACCAACCTAAGGCCAGCATAAGGACATGGAAACAGCTGACGAAAAAATTCCTAAATCAATACTTTTCCCCAAAACGGATGACACAACTAAGGCTGGACATCCAAGGCTTTAAACAAGGAGATAATGAATCTCTTTATTATGCATGGGAGAGATACAGAGAGATGCTACAAAAATGCCCCTCTGAAATGTTTTCAGAGTGGGTTCAGTTAGATATCTTCTATTATAGGCTTGCGGAAGGAGCTCAGATGTCTCTAGATTACTCAGCTGGTAGATCTATCCACATGAGAAAGACAATTGAAGAGGCTCAAGAGCTCATTGATACAGTTGTATGGAATCAACATCTGTACCTAAGCAGTGACCCTTCCATGAAAGAAGAGATTAAAACAGTAACTGCTGAACTCAGCCCTGTAAAACAAGCTGCTAAATTCAATCAGCAATTGGACTTTCTAACAAAGCAGTTAGCCGAATTCAAGGATAAACTACAAGAGACAAGGATGGCTAATATAAATATGGTAGAACAAATGAAGCAAACAAAGCAGCAGCTATCAAGACAAATAACAGAAGAATGCCAAGCAGTTCAATTAAGAGGTGGGAAAACATTAAATACCCCACCTCAAGGCAGCAAAGAGCTAAGGAATGAGCAAACCACCCAAAATTCACCTGAGGACAGTAAGAGCCCAGGTAAAAGTAATTCTAGCATTAAAACGCCAGCAATCTGGTGGAAGGCTGGCGCTGAACGCCCAGACCATGCCCAGGACTAGCGTTCAACGCCAGTAACAAGCAAGGACTGGCGTTCAACGCCAGAAACAAGCAAGGATATGGCGCTGAATGCCCAAAATGGGCAAGATCTGGCGCTGAACGCCCAAAATGGGCACAGTTCTGGCATTCAGATGCCAGGAACAGACAAGGAGTTGGCGTCTCATGTCACTCCAGCTTCTAACTCTGGCAATCAATTGCCAGTGAGGGATCAGACACACACAAGTGCTGATGACAACCCCTCTAAAAAAGCTTCTTCAACCACTTCTGTAGGCAATAAACCTACATCAACTAAGGTTGAGGAATATAAAGCCAAGATACCTTATCCTCAAAAACTCCAGAAAAAGGAGCAGGATAAGCAATTTGCTCGCTTTGCAGATTATCTCAGGACTCTTAAAATAAAGATTCCATTTGCAGAGGCACTTGAGCAAATACCTTCTTATGCCAAGTTCATGAAAGAGATCTTGAGTCATAAAAAGGATTAGAGAGAACCAGAAAGAGTTCTCATCACTGAAGAATGCAGTGCAGTCATTCTAAAAAGCTTTCCTGAAAAGCTTAAAGACCCTGGGAGTTTTCTGATACCATGTATATTAGAAGGTAATTGCACCAAGACAGCTTTGTGCGATCTTGGGGCAAGCATCAACCTAATACCTGCATCCACTATCAGAAAGCTTGGCTTAACTGAAGAAGTTAAACCAACCCGGATATGTCTCTAACTTGCTGATGGCTCCATTAAATACCCATCAGGCGTAATAGAAGACATGATTGTCAGAGTTGGGCCATTCGCCTTTCCCACTGACTTTGTAGTGCTGGAAATGGAGGAGCACAAGAGTGCTACTCTCATTCTAGGGTGGCGCATGTGTATTGACTACAGAAGACTCAATACAGCCACCAGAAAGGATCATTTTCCTTTACCATTCATAGACCAGATGGTAGAAAGACTGGCAGGTCATGATTATTACTGCTTTTTAGATGGCTACTCAGGCTATAACTAGATTGCAGTAGATCCCCAGGATCAAGAGAAAACAACATTCACATGTCCATCTGGAGTGTTTGCTTATAGAAGGATGCCATTTGGGCTGTGTAAGGCGCCTGCAACCTTCCAGAGATGCATGCTCTCTATTTTCTCTGATATGGTGGAAAAATTTCTGGAAGTCTTCATGGATGACTTCTCAGTATATGGAGACTCATTCAGCTCCTGTCTTGATCACCTGAAACTTGTCCTGAAGAGATGCCAAGAGACCAACCTAGTCTTAAACTGGGAAAAATGTCACTTCATGGTGACTGAAGGGATTGTCCTTGGGCATAAAATTTCAAACAAGGGAATAGAGGTGGATCAAGCAAAAATAGAGGTAATTGAAAAATTACCACCACCTGCCAATGTTAAGGCAATCAGAAGCTTTCCGGGGCATGCAGGATTCTATAGGAGGTTTATAAAGGATTTTTCGAAAATCGCAAAACCTCTAAGTAATCTGCTAGCTGCTGACACGCCATTTGTGTTTGACACAGAGTGTCTGCAGGCGTTTGAAACGCTAAAAGCTATGTTGGTCACAGCACCAGTTATTTCCGCACCAGACTGGACATTACCATTTGAGCTAATGTGTGATGCCAGTGATCACGCCATTGGTGCAGT
>NC_029791.2:89532090-89540238 GCF_000816755.2 Arachis ipaensis
GGTGAACCAAGAGACAGGGAAAAGACAGAGAATAAAGATATAGTTTGAGAACGTCTTCGTTGTGGGTAGACTACTCGGACCCAAAACTTAGGACGAAACACTCATCTATAAATTCTCGTCGTACCAGTCATATGTGTTAGTGAAAACTAGGATGATTCATCCTAGACTTGAACAGTTACCGTATTTGCTGATCATCTGTCCCGGATAGAGCCAGTAGAAGGGACGTCCCTCCCCTCTCTTGAGATCTCTGAGACTTTTCCGGATGAGCATTTATTTTCCATTCAGGAAACACCATGGTTTGTCGATATTGCAAACTATAAAGCTGCAAGGTTCATACCCAAAGAGTACAACAGGCAACAAAAGAAAAAATTAATCACTGATGCAAAGTACTACTTGTGCGATGAACCCTATCTCTTTAAGAGATGTGCAGACGGAATAATCCGTAGGTGTGTTCCTAGAGAAGAAGCACAGAGGATCCTATGGCATTGCCATGGATCTCAATATGGAGGCCATTTCGGAGGTGAGCGAACAGCCACCAAGGTCCTCGAATGTGGCTTCTATTGGCCCACACTCTATAAAGATTCCTGAGAGTTTGTACGTAACTGTGACAGTTGCCAAAGAGCTGGTAATCTGCCTCATGGTTACGCCATGCCTCAATAAGGAATCTTGGAGATTGAGTTGTTTGACGTATGGGGAATTGACTTCATGGGACCTTTCCCACCATCATTCTCAAACACTTATATTCTGGTGGCAGTTGACTATGTATCAAAATGGGTTGAGGCCATTGCCACACCCACCAATGATACTAAAACAGTGCTGAAGTTCCTCCAGAAATATATCTTCAGCAGGTTTGGGGTCCCTAGAATACTAATCAGTGATGGGGGCACTCACTTCTGCAACAAACAGCTTTACTCTGCCATGGTCCGGTATGGGATTCGCCACAAGGTAGCGACTCTATATCATCCACAGACTAATGGACAAGCTGAAGTCTCTAACAGAGAGCTAAAAAGAATCCTAGAACGGACTGTAAATACCCGTAAAAAGGATTGGGCAAGAAGCTTAGATGATGCTCTGTGGACATACAGAACAGCATTCAAGACTCCTATAGGGACCTCTCCATACCAACTGGTCTATGGTAAGGCATGTCACCTACCCGTGGAACTGGAACATAAAGCCTACTGGGCAACCAGATTCCTGAACTTTGATGCCAGATTAGCTGGAGAAAAAAGGTTGCTCCAGCTAAATGAGCTAGAGGAATTCAGATTCACTACTTTCGAAAATGCCAAGCTTTATAAAGAAAAATAAAAAAAGTGGCATGACAGAAAGCTGTCATCTAGAATCTTTGAACCAGGACAAAAGGTTCTGTTGTTCAACTCTAGGCTCAGGCTATTCCCCAGGAAACTGAAGTCCCGGTGGAGGGGACCATATGTGATTACAAGTGTATCACCATATGGTTATGTGGAGCTTCAAGATATTGATTCTGATAAGAAGTTCATTGTCAATGGACAGAGAATCAAGCACTATCTTGAAGGCAATGTTGAGCAAGAGTGCTCAAGGCTGAAGCTAGACTAAAAGCTCAACAAGGTCCAGCTAAAGACAATAAAGAAGCGATTGCTGGGAGGCAACCCAGCCATGGGGCATCAATCCTCTAAGAATTTTGCCCTATTTTTATTTTTATTTTTATTTGTTTATATAAAGTTCACTGATCCTAAGGTAAAGAGTCAATTGTATAAGTTCACAGGGTTACAGAAGGATTCTGCATACAAAACAGAGAAAAAGAGCTCACTGGCAAGAAAACGCCAATAAAAGTCTGTTTTGGGCATTCAACGCCCAACAGAAGCATCCACTGGGCGTTGAACGCCAGTGAGGATAGCCATCTGGGCGTTAAACGCCAGAAAGAAGCTCTTTCTGGGCGTTTAACGCCAGATTTACAGCATTCTGGGCGTTCAGAAAAACGCCCAGTAACAAAGGACTTCCTGGCGTTCAACGCCAGAAAGAAGCAGCAGCTGGGCGTTGAACGCCCAGGAGAGGCAGGATTTGGGCGCTGAACGCCCAAAACAAGCAGCGTTTGGGCGTTCAAACGCCAGGATGGTGGGGAGGAGGTAAATTCATTTTTTCTTCATATTTTTAATTTTAATCTTAATTTTCATGCTTCAATTCATGATTTCTTGCATAAACATGTTAAGAACCCTGATTTTTAAAATCCCTAATTTCTAAAAACCCTACCTTAAAAATATAAAATGTATCTTAATCCATAAGCACAAACCCTCTTTTTCAATTCAATTCAACTCTTTTTCAAATTTTCAAAACAAATCTATCTTTTCAACTAATATCTTTTTCAAATCTCCACATTATCTTTTTCAAAATCTAGATTTATCTTTTTCAAAAATTTTTCATATCTTTTCAATTTTAAACTATATCCTTTCTTATCATATCTTCTATCTTATCTTTTCCAAATCAATCTTTTTTATCATATCTTTTCTAAATTTTCGAACCCACCCCCCTCCCTTTAAATATGGGTTCGGCCTCCACCCCTCTCCATCAACAATTGCACCTAGCTCCCCTTCTATCCTTCTCCTTTCTTTTCTTTTGCTTGAGGACAAGCAAACCTCTAAGTTTGGTGTGTTTATCCGTGATCACTAAGATCATGGCTCCTAAGGGAAAATAACCCACTTCAAGAGGCAAGAAAGAGAGCGTTCCAAAACCACTTTGGAATCAAGAGAAGTTCTTATCTAAAGAATATTCAGACCGTTATTACAAAATAATGGGTCTAAGATCAGTGATCCCGGAAGTTAGATTCGATCTGAAAGAAGACGAATATCCGGAGATCCAGGAGCAAATTCGAATCAGGAACTGGGAGGTCCTAGCTAATCCTGAGACGAAAGTGGGAAGGAATATGGTCCAGGAGTTCTATGCTAATATGTGGCAGACAGACAAGCAAAAACTATCTGGAACTGCTTCCTATGAATATCGGACCATGGTCAGAGGAAAGATTGTTCATACCATCCCTGACAAGATCAGAGAGATCTTAAAGCTACCTCAGCTGAAAGATGATCCAGACTCTCTCAACAGGAGAATGACGAGAACAGACAAGGGCCTGGATAAGATTCTAGAAGATATATGTATCCCTGGAGCAAGGTGGACCATTAGCACGAAGGGTGTCCCAAATCAACTCAAAAGGGAAGATCTCAAACCAGTCGCCAGAGGATGGCTGGACTTCATTGGGCATTATCTGCTGCCCACTAGCAACCGTTCTGAAGTCACTGTTAAAAGAGCAGTGATGATCCATTGCATCATGATGGGAAAAGAAGTGGAAGTTCATCAACTAATTTCAACTGAATTCTACAAAATTGCTAATAAAAATTCTAAAGAGGCCAAGTTGGCTTACCCAAGCTTGATTTCTCTGCTCTGCAAAGACGCTGGAGTAAGGATGGGAATAACTGAGTATATCTCAATTGAGAAACCAATCACCAAAGCATCAATGGAAAAACAACAAGTACAGGATGACCCCATCAAGAAGAAAACACAGGAATTTCTCCCAGAAATCCCTCAATCTGAATATTGGGAGTATCTTGAAACATCAGTTACCAAGATACAAGAAGCTATGGAACAAATAATAAAGGAACAGAAGGAACAAAGTCAAATTCTTTGCTATTTGATTAAAGAACAGGAAGAGCAAGGGCGTGACTTGAGGGAATTGAAGCGCCAGAAGTTATCTCTTGAAGGACCAAGCACCCCACAGATCCGAGGAACATCCACTTCCCAGAACAAAGATTGTTAAATTCCAATTTCTGCTTTAACTCTGTGATAGTTGTCGTTATAGGAGTTTACCTTAGGAGTCATATAGTAGTAATTAATGTCTATTTTGATTTTACCTCCAATTAAGTTATAGTCTATTTTTCTCATCATCAGCAAACATGAATAAAATAGTAGATCTTTTGAATAAGAGGCAATAAAATTCGAGTTTTTAATAAGAAAAATTCTAATTAGTAACATGTTGTGGCAATGCTTTCTGTCGTCTGAATGAATGCTTGAACAGTGCATATGTCTTTTGAATTTGTTGTTTAAGACTGTTAAATATGTTGGCTCTTGAAAGAATGATGAACATGAGACATGTTATTGATAATCTAAAAAATCATAAAAAAATGATTCTTGAAGCAAGAAAAAGCAGCAAAGAACAAAGCTTGCATTCAAAAAAAAAAAAGAGAGAGAAAGAAAAAGCAAGCAGAAAAAGCCAAAGCTCTTAAAACCAAAAGGCAAGGGTAATAGAAAGGATCCCAAGGCTTTGAGCATCAGTGGATAGGAGGGCCTAAAGTAATTTCAGGTATTTTCTGGCTGAAATTGAGGGAGCTGAGCAAAAATCTGATTCAGGCTGAAAAAGGACTGCTGATGCTGTTGGATTCTGACCTCCCTGCACTCAAAATGGATTTTCTGGAGCTACAAGTCTTCAAATGGCGTGCTTCCAATTGAGCTGGAAAGTAGACATCCAGGGCTTTCCAAAAATATATAATAGTCGATACTTTGCTCAAGGATAGATGACGTAAACTGGCGTTCAACGCCAGCTCTCTGCCCAATTCTGGCGTCCAGCGCCAGAAACAAGTTGCAAGTTGGAGTTCAACGCCAGAAAAAGATCCAAAGCTAGCGTTGAACGCCCAAAACAGCCCCAGGCACGTGAGAAGCTTTAGTCTCAGCCCCAACACACACCAAGTGGGCTCCAGAAGTGGATTTCTGCACTATCTATTATAGTTTACTCATTTTCTGTAAACCTAGGCTACTAGTTTAGTATTTAAACAACTTTTAGAGATTCATTTTGCATCTCATGAAATTTGAGATCTGAACTTTGTACTCTTTGACAGCATGAGTCTCTAAACTCCATTGATGGGGGTGAGGAGCTCTGCTGTGTTTCGATGAATTAATGCAAGTACTTCTGTTTTCCATTCAAACATGCGTGTTCCTATCTAAGATATCCATTCGCGCCTAACTATGGAGAAGGTGATGATTAGTGACACTCATCACCTTCCTCAATACACGAACGCATGTCTGACAATCACCTCCGTTCTACATCAGATTGAATGAATATCTCTTAGATTCCTTAATCAGAATCTCCGTGGTATAAGCTAGATTGATGGCGGCATTCATGAGAATCCGGAAAGTCTAAACCTTGTCTGTGGTATTCCGAGTAGGATTCTGGGATTGGCTGGCCGTGACGAACTTCAAACTCGTGAGTGCTGGGCATAGTGACAGACGCAAAAGGATAGTAAATCCTATTCTGGTACGATTGAGAACCTGCAGATGAATAGCCATACGGTGACAGCGCACCTGGACCCTTTTCACTGGAAGGATGGATGGTAGCCATTGACAACGGTGATCCACCTACACACAGCTTGCCATAAGAGGACGTGCGTGCGTGAATCAGAAGACAGAGGAAAGCAGAGATTCTGAAGACAAAACATCTCCGAAACTCCAACATATTCCCCATTACTGCATAACAAGTAACCTTTAATCCATGCTCTCTTGTTTATTCGCAATTCAACTAAAAAATATAATTGACTTCCTGACTGAGAATTGCAAGATAACAATAGATTGCTTCAAACCAACAATCTCCGTGGGATTCGACACTTACTCACGTAAGGTATTACTTGGATGACCCAGTGCACTTGCTGGTTAGTGGTACGAGTGTGAAAAGTGTGATTCACAATTCGTGCACCAGCGACCTCCCCACACTTAAAAGGAAGCATCGTCCCCGATGCTCAATCAAGCCTGGTGTGAAGGAGTGTCATCACTGGGAGGGATGGTAGCTGGAGTCTCAGTGGTGGTAGGCTAGGAGTCTGGCTGCGGTGGAGAAGGTGCTGACTGGATCAAGATCTCAAGATCTGTAGCCTCAATTTGATGTGGGACCACTGCCTGTGGTGCGGCTGGAGCTGCCTCCTGGGGATGGGTCTCTACCTCGAGTGCATTCACCTCCTCCTCAGATGCCTCGGACGGTGTGTCGGGCTCAGAGGGGATGTCACCGGATCGGATCATCAGCTTTAGGTGCTCATAGAGCCGCTTGTTGCGACGCTCCATCTTGTCAAGTCGTCGAAACAAGTGGTGCACCAGATGATAGACGGGCTCTGTGGCAGGTGGAGGTGCAGTGGTGGTAGCAGGGTTAGGTGGTGCAGCAGTAGTGGAAGAGGGTCCAGTAGACGGTGGGGCTGACTCATCAGTAGCAGTGAATGGTGGTGGTCTGTGGCCCAAGGCTAAGAAGTTCTGGTTGTGCGAAATGATCTTCCTGCAATCTGCCGCTGGTGGTCTCTCATCGGCAGCCTCCCATGGCACGTCAGCTCGACGGCCAAGCTGTGTAACTAGATACGGAAAAGGGAGGGTGCCTCGGACGTGGACCCTGGCCATTAGTGCCGAATGAAACGTGGCAGATAAAGGTCCTTACCCTCCAGCACACACCAAAGGAGGGTGATCATAGCAGCCGGGATCTCCGTCTCGTGAGTACTCGGCATCACATAATTACTCAAGATCTGATGCCATAACTGAGCGTCATCGTTTAAGTATGCTCTCTTGATCCCTCTAGGCATGGTAGTGTCCTGACCCATTTCCCAAGGGACTGTCGGGTCGAGAGCTATGCGTGCCTTTACAGCATCCCAATCAAACTGCATCTGACGCATGTCCTCCTCAGCCTTTGAATAACCATCAGGCTGATCGGACTTGGCTGGGAGCCGAAGAATGTCCTCTAAGGCTTCCTCAGTGACGAGAATTTGTTTTTCTCTCAGGTTCACTGCATCTAGGGTAGTGAGATAGTAGTTGCAGTAGAATTCCTGTACCCAAGATGAATTGACCTCTGTCAGTGTTCTTTCCAGAAAGAACCAGCCCCTTTGCTTGATTTGCTCAGTGGTGTACTACTGGAGTGCTTCTGGAATCTTCAGAGTTCGTTCCAGGTATAGATTTCTGGAGTTTACAAAAGCCGGGTACTTCAGCTCATAGTACCGGTTTGCAAATTTTATAGGATCATTTGCAGGGAGCAGCTGGTCAGCTTTTTCCTGCTGTGTGAAGTTCTTCTCCCACCATGAAGAATCGTGCATTAGAGCAATGATGGACTGGGAGGAGTCTCCTATCTTGTGCTTGCCAGTAGCCTTGCCTTTTCCTTTCCTCTGTGAGGCAGACATCCTGAAAAATAGAGAACCAGGATATGGATAAAATAGGAAAGCAAATAGGCAATTAAACAAAGGAAACTCAAAGCGTCAAGGGAGAATTAGAATAAGGAAAATGAGTAAATGAAATGTGATTGAATTTATGTTAAATGGAAAAATAATCAATATGCCATGGTTAGAAAGTTAGAGAAAAGTGAAAATAATCAGAAAAGAGATTAGAAGGGTTAGTATGGTTAGAATTTGAAAAAGAAATTAGTAAATAAAATTAGTGAGTTAGTAAAGTGCGGGTTAAAGTAAGTGGCATCGAAAAATTCCATATAACAAGGATTCACAGGTTAGAATAGAAGTACTCATAATCGAACAAGGAAAACAGGGTGATGCTGATTCGAATAGAAATAAAGAAAGCAAAAAATTGGAATCAGTGAATCACAAATGCAGTTTATAAACCAGCAAATCAAAGAGGATAAGAATGTCTGCCATAGCATTCATGAAATGGTTTGGGTAAAGCAGAGTAAAACAGAGTTCAGAAATGCCAAACCAAAAAATGAATGAAAACAATTTTAAAAAATTTGGGCAGTATTCCGGCTAAAATTGGATTGTCCCAGAAAATAAACAGCAATCATAGCAGTTCATATGAATTAAAAACTTGCTGCAGTTACCAGTAATGTATAGAAATAGGAAAATTTGGAGTAACAAGCAGCAATTGCAAGAAATCATAGCATATGAATGAGGTCACAGGAACAACAGAACTGCAGTTGTGATAAAATATAAGCAGGAACAGTGCAAGTAAACAGACCTAGATCCACTAACCACAGCCTAAGCTACCTAACAACCTAGAAATCCACTACAGCATGCATATCTATCTATCCTAATGATGAACAGAAACGGAAAAAAATTATAGAAAAATGACGAAGGATAAAAGGGGGTTGCGTTTTGCGGAACCTGGTAGGCGGGAGGGGTGGAACGGGGAAGAAGGTGGCTGCGGCGGCGTCCGGCGCGGTGGCGG
>NC_029791.2:89540459-89581754 GCF_000816755.2 Arachis ipaensis
AGTGTCATCACTGGTAGGGATGGTAGCTGGGGTCTCCGTGGCGGTGGTGGGCTGAGGGTCTGGCTGCTGTGGAGGTGGGACGGACTGGAGCGGGATCTTCGGATTTGCAGCCTCTATCGGCGTACGGGGTGGCGGCGGCGTTGGGGTGGTGGTGTGGCGGCTGGCCGGCGGTGGGGGGGAAGGAGAAGAAGAGAGAAGGAGAAGAGGGTTGGGGGTGAAAGGGGAGGGCTGCGCGACTGATAGGGTTCGCGGGCTGTGGGGTTATGTTTTCGAATCCACGCGGCCGCGTGGGGCACGCGGTCGCGTGGTTGGGGTGAAAATGGGAGTGACGCGATCGCGTGGGGCGTGCGATCGCATGAGAGGGGGGAAAGAAGGGTGACGCGATCGCGTGGGTTGCGCGATCGCGTCGCTGGAATTCGTGCTAAACGCACAACTCCAGCGTCGTTTTAGCGCAACTCTCTGTCTCCTTTTGGGGTGATGTGCAATCCATGCGACGCGATCGCGTCGCTCACGCGGTCGCGTGGGATTGGTATTGTGCAAGTGACGTCTGTGCGAAACGCACAAGGGCCGCACGATTCCAGCCTAACTTTCTGTTCATTGGATCCTTACACCGATATATATATCACGCGGCCACGTAGGTCACGCGGTCGCGTGGGTGGTGTTTCTCGCAATATGACGCAATCGCATGGGGCATGCGGTCGGGTCGTGCACCCTTTTTTTTATATATATATATGCATGAAAAATGCAGAATGCAATGATTAACATGAATGCTATGCATGATTCCAGGTTTAATAAATTAAAATGAAAAAGAAAAAAATGAAAGCAATTAACAAGAAATAAATTGAAAAGAAACGACCATACCATGGTGGGTTGTCTCCCACCTAGCACTTTTAGTTAAAGTCCTTAAGTTGGACATTGGAGGAGTATCCTGTTATGGTGGTTTATGTTTAAATTCGTCCAAAAATCTCCACCAGTGCTTGGAATGCCAATAGCCTCCGGGGTCCCAAACTAAGCATGCAAAGCTTCTGAGCAGCTCCAAACAGATTTTCAGGCTCCCGGGACTACGAATGTCAGGATAGAGTCCAGGATCCCAAGCCTTGCTTTTAAATCCGCCTCTGTCTTGATCTACATGTCTCCATCCGGGCGGTTTAAAAAGTAGAATCTCACCGTGGTGACCAAACGTTCTCCGTGATCCATGCAATTGAGCATGATACCAATCCGTGTACTTCGAGGTGAAGCGTGGAACCTTATTGAACCTTGTGCACCAGCTCTGAGTACGAGCCATTTTCCTCTTACTCTTAAAGCCGCAGAGAGCTCTAAGCTGGTCATCTGTTTCAAGCAAACCATATTCAAGTGAATAAATAAAGTTATAAGTTAAGGATTGTACCCACTTGAAGCTTGTATTAGGTGGTAATGGCCTTAGGATAGGTGTTTTTGGTGGTTTTGCATGTTCTGTTTCCTTGTGCTCTTCTGTGAATTCCTCCACTTCTTTGCAAAGATCTTCAATTGTATCTGTGTCCTGGTCAAAGTCTTCTGTGTCTTCCTTATCACTTGAGTCATAGATTGGAGGTTGAGAGAAATCGACCTCCGCATCATCTTCATATTCACTTGGGGAAGATTCTTCGATCTCAGAGAATTCACTTGTGGATGCAAGTTCATCACCAAGAGAGCTAGACTTGTGACTATCATCATCAAGGGAATTTGCTTCTTGGATTATTCCGTCTGATTCTTCATAAACGACTTGCCTTGGAGATTGTACAGTATCCTCCTTAGCATCAACTGTAGCATCCTGGACGGAGTTTTCCTCAATTCTGGATTCCCATGGAAGTTCAGCATCTCCCAGGTCTTCAACCAACTCTTCTTCTTGAACAATGACAGCTTCTTCTAATTGTTCTAGTACAAATTCATGCTCTGTCTTGTCCACTGGAGTTTCTGGCAATTCCTTCATGCTCTGCTCTTCATTGAGCTGTCCACATGGGGCTGTGGCTAATCCTTGTGTATTTGAGCGCCTAGAAGCCTATTGAATCATTGCTTGCTCTAGTTGTTGAATGGTTGTTTGAAATTTAATTACTGTTTCCCTTAGGCGATCCTCTGCTTCTTGGGTTGCTGGACTTGGACATGATACAAAGGAAAGTGGTGGTGATTGGAAGCGATCGGATTGGTATTGGGGTAAGGAAGGATCATATGGTGGCGAATGGTGAAGAGAAGCTTGTGAGTGTGGTGGTTCGAGGTTATGTTGAAAGGATGGTTTACATGCACGGGGTGGAGCTTGTTGGTAGTTACAAGGTTGTCCACCATGTCTTTCAGCTGAGTATGCATTGTAGAATGGTCTTTGTCCAGGATATCTCGGAGGGTGTTGCTGCCAAAAGGGTTGATTAGATCCTCTTGGTTTCATCCATCCTTGATTGGTCTGACCTTGATGCACATTCCTGCTGTAACTTCTATTTCCTTTAACAATATTAGAACCAAACTCAAAGCGAGAGGGGTGAGAGTTCATAGTAGCAAATAAAGATAAAAAGGAAAAACAAAAATAAATAAACAAGCAAAAGAAAAATATTTACAATAACCAATAATAAGGCACACGTTAGCAGTTCCCCGGCAACGGCGCCATTTTGACGTTAGGATTTTTTTTACCAGTAAAGAGATTCATAGAAACAGCTGCGTTGTGTAGAAATTTGCGGATAAATCCTCGTTGCAAGTATAGTTTCTAAACCTTCAAAAGTCCTTTCATAACGTTTTGGTTGTCACAAGTAACAAACCCCTTTGAAATTGATAACCGAGTATTCAAACCTCGGGTCGTCTTCTCAAGGAATTGCAGGGAAGTATGTTCTTATTATTGGTTATGAAGATTGTAAATTGGGGGTTTTGGAAGTTTGGGCAATGCGCACAGGTATATTTTCGAGCAATAAAAATAAATAAATAACTGTAAAATAAACTCTTGGCAAGGTATGAGAATTGGAATTCCTATCCTAGTTATCCTTATCAAGTGTGAAGAGAATTGGATTTTAATCCCACTTGGTCAGCCTTTATTAAACAAAGGAAGGTTAAGTGGACTGATTAGCTTGATTCTCAAGTCCTAGTCAACTCCTGTGGAGAGACTAGTGTTAGAGCAATCCTAGCTAAAGCAAAATCTGCCAATTTCAATCACTTGTTGAGTTTGATAACTCAAGTACTATCAATCACTTGACCAAAGCCAAAAGGGAGAAAAATATCTAAATTAAATTAAAAGTATCAATATAAGCAAAGCAATCTTAAATCTGAAAATACCTCGAATTGCATTAACAAAAGAAATTAAATCTGGCATAGATGTTCATAAATTAAATTAAGAAAATAAATAAAAATAAAGAACCTGGTATTGAGAGTCACTCCTAAAACTAAGAGAAATCCTAAATCCTAATCCTAAGAGAGAGGAGAGAAGATCTCCCTCTCAACTAAATCTAAATCATTGAAAAGTAAAATATGCGAGCTCTCTTTGAATGGGTGCATTCCCACACTTTATAACCTCTGGTCTACGCTGTCTGTACTTGGATCTGGGCCAAAAAGGGCTTCAGAAATCGCTGGGGGCGCATTCTGTAAATTTTGATACGTGGCCTCTGTCATGCGTCCGCATGGGTCACGCGGTCGCGTCATCCGGAGCTTTTCCTTGCCACGCGGTCGCGTCAGTCATGCGACCGCGTCATATGCGTTCTGCTGATGTCGCGCGGTTGTGTCAGTCATGCGGCCGCGTCACTGCATCTTCGCTTCTGGCACGCGATCGCATCATCCATGCGATCGCGTGGATACCAGTTTCCTTAAAGCTCCGTTTTGCTTTCTCCTTCCATTTTATATGTTTCATTTTCCATCCTTTAAGTCATTCTGCCTTAGAAAATCTGAAACTACTCAACACACTAATCACGGCATCGAATGGAAATAAAGGTAATTAAAATAATTAATTTTTAAAGCTGAGGAAACATGTTTTTCACAATATGATGTAATAAGGAAGGGAAAGTAAAACCATGCAATTAATGTGAATAAGCAGGTGAAGGATTGTATAAATCACTTAAATTAAGCACAAAAGAACTCATGAAATATGGGTTTATCATTGACGTTGTGATTGAGAATTAATTAAGTGGCTGAAAAATGATTGATATAATTAATATTGTCATTGAGATTTGTTTGAGTTTAGAGTCTTCGAAAGAGGTGAACAATTAATTAAAGTAAAGCTAAGAGTATATCGAAAAGGATTGATAAAATATAGTTTCCTTAAGTATGTTAATTATTTGCATTTTATTTCATTACTTTTACGGCATTCCCATTCCTTACTGAGAACGTGTGGTTTGTTCTCACCCCAAAATCTTCCAAGACTCAGTTTGAAGCTGCGGGCGATTGTTAGACCTTATTTATGAGTTAAGTTTTTGAATTGAGTTGCTTTCATAGAATTTCCTCGTCTTTGTTGCTTAAGATTTTATTTTATAAAGAGGGATAGGAGTTGTATCTAAGTTACACTTGAATTTGTTTATATAATATTTACTAAAAATTATATGATTATTATTACTTGGTGATGTTTGCTATATGATTTTTAAATAATAAAAACAAAATTTTCTGGTATTTTTACGAAAACTGGATCGCGATATCGAACTAGAGGCTCAATAGTAAATAGTTAATAAAGGAAAGCAGGTTGGTAACGCCTTACTTTCAGTACGATCATGACGTTCTGGAAGTTGGGTCGTTACATGTGGCTGCCACGGTGTTGTCTTCCTGCTGGAGCTATGGACATTCGTCAGTATAATGGCTATAATCAGTGTAGATTCTGCAAACTCTCTGTGGGACTAACTGTTGGTTTTGCTGTGCTAGAGAAGGTTGAGCTTGCTGAACTTGTTGTTGATTCAATTGAATTTGCTTCAGCAAGTTGGTCATTTCACAGATACTCCGAGTTAAAGCAGCAGTCTCTCTGCTAGAGGATACTTCTGCCACAGCTTTTGCACGCCCTTGTTTCTGCCTGTGATTCCTAGTAGATTCAGCTAAGTTGCTGATCAATTGCCATGCCTCATCAGTGGTCTTATACTTTTTCATAGACCCATTGCTAGCACTTTTCAATGTGGTCTTATCTTGGGGCCTCATCCCTGTGTGACATAACCGAGTAACACTATCTTGTCAATCATATGGTGGGGGCAAGCTTCCAGAAGATTATTGAAGCGCTCCCAATATTCATAAAGCATCTCGGAGTCATCCTGAATAATCATGGAAATGTCTTTCCTCAGTTTATCAGTAACTTCAGCTGGAAAGAACTTTTCCAAGAATTCTCTTCTCAGTGTATCCCAGTTAGATACAATTGCTGCTGGTTGAGTGTAGTACCACTCTCTTGCCTTCCCCTCAAGAGAAAACGGGAAAGCTTTCAGCAAAATTGAAGTTTCATCTGCACCATCACGCTTAACAGTAGAACAGGCTGCCTGAAAATCTCTCAGGTGCTTGATAGGCTCTTGAGCAGGTAAGCCATGAAACTTGGGCATCAAATTGAGCAGTGCGGTCTTTATTTCAAAGTCTGTAGCTACCGTTGGGTGATGCGCTTGAAATGGTTGCATTGTAAAATCAGGGGCTCCAGCCTCCTGGATAGTAACTTTCCTGGCTGGTGCCATGTTACCTGCGCGTGAAACAACCAAATCAGTAGAATGGGGGCTGGTTTCTTTCTCAAATGACGTTTCAGATCCGCCCTCAGAGAGGACTAACCGACGCCGAGCTTGCCTTATTCGTGAAATAGTTCTTTCAATTTCAGGATCGAATATTAGCAAGCTTGGATCAGGAAGCGAACGTGTCATCTAACGAAAGAAACAAGCAGCTCATAGTAGCAAAATAAAATAAAATACAAATAAATAAATTCCATTTAATAACTTTAGCACTCTATTGCACCTCCCCGGCAACGGCGCCAAAAATTGATGGTGGCGGAAATTGGCGAGTTAAGAATGATTATAAAATATGCGTTGCAAGTATAGTTCTCAACCAACCAGAAATCCGTTTATCAATTTAGAAGGGTGTCACAGAAATTAAAATCAAAATACTGGGAGTATGAGTCCCAGGTCGTCTCCCAACGAGTTGCAGAAAAGTGTGCTATTTTATTAATCAGATGTTTTCAAAAAGGTTTGAGTTGAATGGCAGAAAATTAAATTAAGGAATTTATATAAATTTAAATAAAAGCCTTGACTGGGAGTTGATTAGCTGGAAGCCCTATTCTTGTTGCAGTACTCTCAAGATTAATTGATAATTGGGAGTTATTATGTTTAGTTGTCCCTTACTAAGTAAGGGAAAGTTAAACAAGTTGGAATGCTATTCTATCCACAAGTTCCAATCCGCTCTTGGGAGGATTGGTGTGAGTGACTAGAGAGCAATCCAACAATAAACCCAATTACAATCTTTCTCTTGAGCATCCCAACTCAAGGGTTTCTTTCAATCAACTCCCCATCAAGTTAGGGAACTACTCGCTCATTGTAAATGAAGAATTCATAACATAAGAAAGGGAATAAAAGAAAGACATGATAAATAATGATCAAAAGATTAATTAAAAATAAAAGTAATTCTTATATTGATAAATCCTAAAATAATCCAGTGGTAAAATTAAGTAAATTAAGGAACATGGAAGAGTAAAAGACAAGTAAAGAGAACGAACTAGAATGTCGAAGTCTTGATGAGGCAATAACTCTTCTCAATATCCCAATGCAAAAACAATGAACACAACAAATCCTAAAAACTATGAATGTGTAGAGAGAAAACCTAGAGGAGAGAAAAACTAGATCTAAAAACTAAAACTATGCGGAATGAATGTTGTTGTTGGTTTCTGCATGTTCTCTGGCTCTAGTATGCTTTTCTGGGCCAAAAATTGGGTCAAAATAGGGCCCGAAATCGCCCCCAGCGATTCTGCAGATTATGCAGATCGCGCATGTCACGCGGTCGCGTCATCCATGCGGCCGCATCCTTCGGCTTTCTGCTTTGCCACGTGGTCGCGTCATCCATGCGGCCGCGTCACTCGTCCTATTTCATGCCGTGCGGTCGCGTCATCCATGCGGCCGCGTCACTGCGATTTCCTTTCTTTCGTGCGGTCGCATCATCCATGCGGCCGCGTCACTTCTCGCTGGTCATCTCCTCGATTCCTTGTGTTCCTTCCATTTTTGCAAGCTTCCTCTCAAATCTCCAACTCATTCATGCCCTATAAAGCCTGAAACACTTAACACACAGATCACGGCATCGAATGGAATAAAGGAGAAATAAAATACATAATTAAAAGTCTCTAGGAAGCAAGTTTTCAATCATGCAATAACTTTAGGAAGGAATTATAAATGCATGCTTATTTAAGGAATAAGTGGGTAAAGATCATGATAAAACCACATAAATAAACACAATATAAACCATAAAATAGTGGTTTATCACATACCAGCAGGCGGAGACAGCTATAAATGCTATGACTTTTGATTATGTAGAGCTGAAATGCGTTATTACCACACCGGAAGCCCCTTGGGTGATAGATTCTAACATAAGGCCCAAGGGGATGTTATTTTCTTATCTGTCTAGAGAGGCTAGGACTTGGCAGTAGATATTCGCCCACTATGTCCTGCCCACTACACACTTTTCTGAGATTCCGATGGATATGCTTCTTCTGATTGGCTGTGTCATGGAGGGGAATGAGGTATATTTTCCCCGGCTGATCAGGAGAGGCATGTGGCGAGCACACATCCGTGGCCTTCTAACATTTCCCACCATGGTTACTAGGATTGTTAAGTTAGCCAGTACCCCTTGGATGGACGATGACGTGACACCACCACCCCCAGTCAACGATGAGAAGGAAGTTACTATCCCTTGAGGTACGTGGGTGCACGAGAAGCCGCCATCCAGGCGCCGCTCTCAGGCTAGAGAGTGATGAGAGAAATTTTGCGTGGTCTAGAAATTTGCGGATAAATCCTCATTGCAAGTATAGTTTCTAAACCTTCAAAAGTCCTTTCATACAAACGTTTTGGTTGTCACAAGTAACAAACCCATTTTAAATTGATAACCAAGTATTTAAACCTCGGATCGTCTTCTCAAGGAATTGCAGGGAGGTATGTTCTTATTATTGGTTATGAGTTTGTAAATTGGAGTTTTGGAGTTTGGGCAATGGGCACAGGTATATTTTCAAAGCAATAAAAATAAATAAATAACTGTAAAATAAACTCTTGGCAAGGAATGAGAACTGGAAGTCCTATCCTGGTTATCCTTATCAATTGTAATGGGAATTGGATTTTTCTCCCACTTTGTTAACCTCTAACTATGAAGGTAGGTTAACTGGATGAATTAATTTTTATTCCTCAGGTCCTAGTTTTTCCTTGGGAAAGGCTAGAGTTATTGGAACTCGAATTAATTCTTGAAAAATTCCAATTTTCAGTCAACAATGAGTTTGATAACTCAAGTGTCTCCAATGACTCAACCAAAGCCAAAAGGGAAGAGAATCTACTTGAAAGAAAATAATTTGAATACATAAATTAAAGAGAGCAATCGTAATTCTGAAATACCTCAAATAACATTAATTCAAAGAGTAATCTGTAACATAGAAGAATTCATAAATGAAATTAGGAAAATAATAAAAAGAACATTGAACCTGGGATTGAGAGTCATTCCTAAAACTAAGAGAAATCCTAAATCCTAATCCTAAGAGAGAGGAGAGAACCTCTCTCTCTAAAAACTACATCTACTCCTAAAATTGTGAATATGAAAAGATTTTTTTATGAATGGATGCATTCCCCCACTTTATAGCCTCTAATCTGTGTTTTCTGGGCCGCGAACTGGGTCAGAAACAGCCCAGAAATCGCTGGAGAAGAAATTTGCCACGCTGGTTTTTCGTCACTGCGACACGGTCGCATGGAGCACGGGGTCGCGTCACCTAGTGTCAGTGAAACTATGGCATATTATATATCAAATCGAATCCCCGGACGTTAGCTTTTCAACGCATCTGAAACTGCATCGTTTGGACCTCTGTAGCTAAAGTTATAGCCGTTTGAGTGCGAAGAGGTCAGGCTAGACAGCTTAGTAGTTTCTCCAACTTCTTGTATTCCTTCCACTTTTACATGCTTCCTTTCCATCCTCTGAGTCATTCCTGCCTTGTAATCTCTGAAAACACTTAACACACATATCAAGGCATCTAATGGTGATAAGAGAGGATTAATATTAGCAATATAAAGACCAAAGAAGCATGTTTTCAATCAAAGCACATAATTAGGAAGGCAAATGTAAAACCATGCAAATAGTATGAATAAGTGGGTAAAGAGTTGATAAAAACCACTCAATTGAGCACAAGATAAACCATAAAATAGTGGTTTATTAACCTCCCACACTTAAACACTAGCATGTCCTCATGCTAAGCTCAAGAGAAACTATAAAGATGAAGAGGGATGGTAGAATGTATGAAATGCAACCTATGAATGCAACTACATGCAAAAATGTTTCTACCTACTTGGTTAGAAGTAAATAAGCTTTTTCAAGACAAACATAAATCAGACTTCACTAATTCAAATTATACAATAAAAGACAAGTAAACTTGTAAGAAGATAGCTCATGAAAGCAGGGAATATAGAGCCAAGCATTGAACCCTCACTGGTAGTGTATATCACTCTAGTCTCTCAAGTGTCTAGGGTAATTCACTTTACTCTTCTCTAATCATGCTTTCTAAATCTTGTTCTTCATCTAACCAATCAACAAATAATTAGCATACAAATGCAAACATCATGATGTCTTTTTCAAGGTTGTAATGGGGCTAAGGTAAAGGTAAGGATATATATATGGCTAAGTGAGCTTTATAAATTGAATCTTTAATTAACCTAAGCTTTCACCTAACATACATATACTCTATATAACTTTAGTTCATGCCTAACTACCCAAAATTCCCACTTTTGTATAATTTCCATACTCATGTACCAAATTTTCTTTACTAAAATCAAACAATGGCCTCAATCATATGCAAGCATGTAAATACACTAAATAATGGACATATAGATTGGAACAAAATATAGATTACAATCATAGAGAAGGAAACACACAGGAATAAAATATTTATGGCTAAATAATGTAACCATATAAATAAGCTCAAATCTCACAGGTTATGTGTTCTTTAGCTCAAAAACCATGTTCCAAATACAACTTCAAACAAGTTTTAACACATAAAAATTAAATTTTTTTTTCAATTTAAATTAGTGAAATTTTTGAAAAATGGAGTTACTTTAACCAAATAGTAGCTAAATACAAACAATCAACTACACATGCAATCTATTATGCAATGCAACAATGAACTAATAAAGAAAATAAAACATTGGTGTTGAGATAGAAGATAACTAACCCCTGGAAGTCGGTATCGACCTCCCCACACTTAAAGATTGCACCGTCCTCGGTGCATGCTAAGATATGCAGGTGGACGGGTTGTTCCAACTGATGCTTTTCTCTAAAGATTGTGCAGATGGACTTGTTTGTCTTCCCTTTTAGAAGTTTCTCCCTTTTTTTTCGTCTTCGGTGGCCAGCCTGAAAGAAGAGAAAAAGAGGAACAGTAACCCAGAGAGATAGAATAAATAGAATATGGTTGGGTTATTGCCAAAGAATGAGGGTCTCAATTACATGGTAGCTACAACATGCAAGTGAGAAAACAGTAGAAGTACATGGCAAATCAAGAGTGCAAAAATTTGCAAAAATAGGGAAGAGAGTGTGGGTAAGGAGAGATAATATAAATTCATGTCAATGTAAAAGTAATACAAGTATAAAAGGTTGGCATTGATATAAATAATATTACCTATCCAGAATTAAACAAGTCACTAAGCACCCAAAATAATTCAAGAGAAGATCCAACAGTTAAATAAGAAAATTTTAACACCAAAGGAAAAATAATTAATTTAGAAAAGAAAATAAAAATATGCACAAAATTAAGATGCAATGAATAAAATATGCAAATAAATTAAAATAAAATGAAAGATAAGAAGAAAGAAGGAAAGATAGAAAGAAAAATTAGGATTGGGGAAGAAAAGATAAGATATTTGGCAGATTAGGATAAGCTGTGCGGCGCAAGCGACGCGGACGCGTGGGGCACGCGGTCGCGTGACTTGCACTTATACTGAATGACGCGGTCACGTCAGTCACGCAGTCACGTGACCCGTTTTAGGCTAATGGCGCGAGGGCAGCCTCGCGCTCGCACAACTCTCTGTTCAAAATCATTAAATGCCAAATTTTGGGTGACGCGATCGCATGGGGCATGCGATCGCGCGAGTGGCCACTTAGTAGGATGTGATGCAGCCACGTGGGGCACGCGGTCGCATGAGATGGACTGCGCGTCCAGCGCCAGTCCAGCACCACTCTAGCACACCTTTCGGCTGTGCACCATTATTACGTCGAAATCCTGGTCACGCGGCCGCGTGGGGCACTCGGTCGCTTGGGAGGCCATTATTCCCATATGACGCGGTCGCGTGGGACAATTTGTGCCATTGGCACGCCTCCAGCCATGCTCTCGCGTGACTCTCTGTTCGTTTTCTTTTCTTCCAAAATGCACTGGTGACGCGGACGCGTCAGCGACGCTGCCGCGTCGCGTGCGTGTTTTTTTTTTTATATATATATGCAGTATGCAGAATGCAATGCTAATGTAGATGCAATAAATAATTTCAGGTTCAATGAAAATAAAATAAAATAAAATTCGAAAACAAATAAAACTAAATAAAAATGAAAAAAAAGGAACGATCATACCATGGTGGGTTGTCTCCCACCTAGCACTTTTAGTTAAAGTCCTTAAGTTGGACATTTGATGAGCTCCTTGTTATGGTGGCTTGTGCATGAACTCATCCAGGAATCTCCACCAATGTTTGGAATTTCAGTAGCCTCCGGGATCCCAAACAAGGCACGTGAAGCCTTTGAGCAGCTTCAAACAGATTCTTAGGCTCCCGGGGTGTTGGATGTCAGAACAGATTCCAGGATCCCAAACTTTGCTTTTACACCCATCTTTGTGTCGATCATCATGATTCCATCCGGATAGCAAGCAATCTGAATTCTCACTAAAGCGGCCAAACAACTTCCTAGACCCATTCAGTTGAGCTCTATACCAACCTTTGCATTTAAACTTTGAGCACACAACCATGTTGAACCTTGCTTGACAATTCCAACCACTAACCATCTTCCTCTTACTCTTAATGCCACAAAGAGCTCTAAGTTGACCATCCGTCTCCAGTAGCCCATATTCAAGTGGAATTAGAAAGCTGAAGGATATGAATTTTACCCACTTGAATGTTGTAAAGGATGATGGTAACTTAGGAGGAGGGGTCTTCGATAACTTTGGCAAGGTAATTTCAAGCTCCACTCCCTTGTGCTCTTTGACAACTTCCACCTCTTTGCAAGCTTCTTCAATTTCAACCTCTTCCTCTTGGTAGCTTTCTTCCAATTCAATCTCTTCTTCATTACTTACCAAGGGCATGGGAGGCTATGCTTTTTCTTCTTTACTCTCCATCTCTTGACCAACCTCTTCCAAGTCTTCAACTATGATATGCCCTGGAGGTTGTACACCCTCCTTAACATCAAATGCAACCGTCTTGGAAGGAGGTTCTATGTCTTAACTTTCCCATGGAGGTTCAGCATCTCCTAAGTCTTCAACCACTTCTTCCTCTGCAACTATTATGGCTTCCTCTGCTTGTTCCAATACAAAGCCATGTTCCTCATTGTCCACCGAAGTTTCTAGTGTCTCCTTCATGCTTTGCTCTTCTTTTGATTCTCCACATGTAGCCATGGGAGTTCGTTGAGTGTTCAGATATTGGGAAGCTATTTTATTCACTAACTCGCCAAAGGTGGCCGCGAAATTTTGCACACTCTTATTCATCCTTTCTTGCCTTTGAAGAATAACACGAAGTCTGTCATCCATTAGAGATTGGGGTGGATAGGAGGATTCATTGGTTGGGAGAGAGGGTTCATAATAGGAAAGTGGTTCGTCTTGATAATAATATGGAGATGGTGAATATTGAGGTGGTAGTTCGTGAGAGTAGTTGTGTTGGAATGGGGGTGGTTCTATATATGGTTCATATGGCTCATAAGGTGGTTGGTGTGGTGGATGTGGGTTAGGGTCATATGGAGGTGAATGGTGGAAAGGGGCTTGTGAGTTTGGTGGTCCAAAGTTATGTTGAGGAGGGGGTTCATAGGTGTATGGTGGTGGTTGTTGATAATCAAAAGAGCGCTCACCATAGCCATTGCCTTGATATGCATCACGAAATGGTTGTTGATAGTCCATTGGAGGTGGTTGTTGCCATGAAGGTTGATTAAATCCTTGTGGCTCCTCCCATCATTGATTCTTCCAACTTTGATGCTTGTTCTCATAATAGTTTCCATTCCTAACAACAACATTGGAATCAAACTTGAAGCCAGAGGGGTGAGAATTCATAGTAGTAGGAGAAGATAAAAATAAAAACTAACAAAAAGAAAATATTTTGAAAAAGAGATGATTTAAAAAAAATTGAATTTTTGAAAAATAAGATAAGATAAGATAAAAAAATTTTAAAATAAAAATCTGAAATTTTTTTTTAAATATATTTACAATAACCAATAATAAGGCACACGTTTGCAATTCTCCGGCAACGGCGCCATTCTGATGAGAGAACTTTTGCGTGGTCTAGAAATTTGCGGATAAATCCTCGTTGCAAGTATAGTTTCTAAACCTTCAAAAGTCCTTTCATACAAATGTTTTGGTTGTCACAAGTAACAAACCCCTTTAAAATTGATAACCGAGTATTTAAACCTCGGGTCGTCTTCTCAAGGAATTACAGGGAGGTCTGTTCTTATTATTGGTTATGAGTTTGTGAATTGGAGTTTTGGAGTTTGGGCAATGGGCACAGGTATATTTTCAAAGCAATAAAAATAAATAAATAACTGTAAAATAAACTCTTGGCAAGGAATGAGAACTAGAAGTCCTATCCTGGTTATCCTTATCAATTGTAATGGGAATTGGATTTTTCTCCCACTTTGTTAACCTCTAACTATGAAGGTAGGTTAAGTGGATGAATTAATTTTTATTCCTCAGGTCCTAGTTTTTCCTTGGGAAAGGCTAGAGTTATTGGAACTCGAATTAATTCTTGAAAAATTCCAATTTTCAGTCAACAATGAGTTTGATAACTCAAGTGTCTCTAATGACTCAACCAAAGCCAAAAGGGAAGAGAATCTACTTGAAAGAAAATAATTTGAATACATAAATTAAAGAGACCAATCGTAATTCTGAAATACTTCAAATAACATTAATTCAAAGAGTAATCTGTAACATAGAAGAATTCATAAATGAAATTAGGAAAATAATAAAAAGAACATTGAACCTGGGATTGAGAGTCATTCCTAAAACTAAGAGAAATCCTAAATCTTAATCCTAAGAGAGAGGAGAGAACTTCTCTCTCCAAAAACTACATCTACTCCTAAAATTGTGAATATGAAAAGCTTTTTTTATGAATGGATGCATTCCCCCACTTTATAGCCTCTAATCTGTGTTTTCTGGGCCGCGAACTGGGTCAGAAACAACCTAGAAATCGCTGGAGAAGAAATTTGCCACGCTGGTTTTTCGTCACTGCAACGCGGCCGCATTGAGCACGCGATCACATTGCCTAGCGTTAGGAAAACTATGGTATATTATATATCAAATCGAAGCCCCGAAAATTAGCTTTCCAACGCATCTAGAACGGTGTCGTTTGGACCTCTGTAGCTAAAGTTATAGCTGTTTGAGTGCAAAGAGGTCTGGCTAGACAGCTTAGCAGTTTCTCCAACTTCTTGTATTCCTTCCACTTTTGCATGCTTCCTTTCCATCCTCTGAGCCATTCCTGCCCTGTAATCTCTGAAAACACTTAACACACATATCAAGGTATCTAATGGTGATAAGAGAGGATTAATATTAGCAATATAAAGGCCAAAGAAGCATGTTTTCAATCAAAGCACATAATTAGGAAGGCAAATGTAAAACCATGCAAATAGTATGAATAAGTGGGTAAAGAGTTGATAAAAACCACTCAATTAAGCACAAGATAAACCATAAAATAGTGGTTTATCAAGCAGCAGTAGAGGCAGCCAGACCTTCATCTTCCATAGAAGCAGCATGACCATCTTCTTCTACAGCACCAGCAGCAGCACCTTTACCAGCACCCGAGACGACATACCTGCTAGTTCAGCGCCTGTTTCGCTTCATGGAGCACAGCGTGCGTCGTATCCTACGACGTCTTGATCACATAGACTAGGTATTTGCATCACAGGTTTGATGGTTTAGAATGTCACAATTGAATTCTCGTTGTAAAGTATAGTTTCTAAACCAACAATAATCCTTTCATACAAAAGATTCTTTGTCACAAGTACGAACCCCTAAATTTATAAACCGAAGTATTGAAACCTCGGGTCGTTCTCCCTAGGAATTGCGATGAAGTGTTTTGTTATTGGTTATGAAGTATGTTTGGGGTTTTTTCAGTTAAGGAACAAGGAATGTAAATTGCAATGAAAGTAAACTAATAACTATGAAAGCTCTTGGTAAGGTTATGAGAATTAGAAGTTCTATCCTAGTTATCCTCCTCACTTGTGACCACAATTATCCATTGCTACCACTTAGTTAACCTCTAACCATGGAGGAAAGTCAAGTGGATGAATTAACTTGATTTCACAAGTCCTAGCCAACTCCCAAGGGAAAGACTAGCTTTATTGGTATCCAAATCAATTAGCAACTTCTAATTATCAATCAACAAGGGAATTAGATAACTCAAGCATCACTAATTACTCCACCTAAGCCAATAGGGACAAAATCTATACTAAAATCCAACCAAGCATTTCATCAAACACTTGAAGGGCACAAAAGAAAAGCATATTAAATTGATAACAAAAATAGAATCTAACAACAATTGAATGTAAGAAATCAACAACAACAATTAAAGAAAACAAGATCTACATAAATTACCTCAAATTGTATTAAAAGAAAATAGAATAAAAAAAAGTAGATCTACAAACAAAGTAGAAGAGATTATAACAAACAATAAAAGAATGATGAATGTAACAACAAAAAATTAAGAAGAAGAAGTAGAAGAGAGCATGAATTAAAACCTAGATCTAAGATCTAAACCTAATCCTAATCCTAATCCTAGAGAGAAGTGAGAGCTTCTCTCTCTAAAACTCAACTAACTAGCCTAAAGTGTGTATGAATGTCTACATGATGCCTTCCCCTTCATTCCTTGGTCTTTTTAGCCTTTTCCCGCCGAAAACTCAGCTCCAAATAGGGCCAAAAAGCCTTCAAAATCGCCAGGCACGTGTTTGACTAAAGGGATCACGTGCGGCCTTCAGCGCGTTCGCGTACAGTGCGCGTACGCGTCCCTGGAGCATTTTGCAGATCAACACGTAGGCGCATAGTATGTGCGCGCGCCCATGGGATTTTTCAAAATCTTTGACTTTTTATGATTTTTCCACTTTGTATGCTTTCCTTTCACTCCTTTGATCCTTTCCTAGCCCTTTTCAATCTGAAATCACTAGCAAACACATCAAGACATCTAGTGAAATTAAAGAAAGATTAAAACTATCAAATTAAAGGTCCAAAAATCATATATTCACATCTAAGCACAAATACAGAGACAATCACAAAATCATTTTATTTCATTGAGTAAATGTGAGGAAAAGTTATCAAAATGCTCTAAATTCAACACAAGATAAACCCTACAAAGGGGGTTTATTAGCTCTCCATCTGATCAACGCGCTCAAAGAGGTGGTGCACTAGGTGCTAGACTGGCTGGGAAGTGGGTGAAGGTGCTGTGGATGTGGGAGGTGCAGCAGTCGCTGAAGTTGCTGCAGAGGATGTGGCCGCGTCAGTAGAGGCAGTAAGAGAAGGTGGTCTGTGGCCTAAAGCTTTGAACCGCTTGCCGTGTGGAATAATCTTTTTGTATTCGGCAACCTCCCTCAAGTTCCCAAGGTACCTCAGCCCGGCGAGCCATCTGGGTGATCAAGTACGGAAATGGTAGGGTGCCTCTGACATGAACTCGAGCCATCTACTTCCTGATGAACCGTGGAAGGTATAGTTCCTTGCGTTCCATAACGCACCAAATGAGAATGATCATAGCAGCTGGCACCTCTGACTCGTGAGTGCTCGGCATAACATAGTTACTTAGTATTTGTTGCCATAGCCAAGCCTCATCATTAAGATAGATAATCTTGATGCCCTTTGGAGTTACCATCGACTTACCCATAATCCAAGGAAGAGCAGGATTAATGGCTATGGTGCGCCTCACAGCATCCCAATCAAAGCTCATAAACCTAATGGACTCCTCAGCCTTCTGATAACCATCTGCTTCATCTGATTTTGGCTGGAAGTGGAGGATGTCCTCTATGGCCTCCTCTGTGGCCAGGATCTATTTTCCTCTTAGCTGTACTATATCCAGGGTCGTCTTATAATAGCTGTAGTAGAATTTACGGACCCAGGACACGTTAACCTCTGTCAGATTCCTGTCCAAAAATACCTAACCTCTCTGTTTGATCTGCTCTACAGTGTACTTCTATAATTCAGTTGGTATTCTGAGAGTCTTTTCCAAATAGAGGTGCCTCTTTTCTGCAAAGACAGGAAATTTTAGTTCACAGTAGAGGTTTGGAAATTTAACTTTGTCAGAAGTAGGCACTAGTTGACCCTCTTTTTCCTGTGGAGTGAAGTTCTTCTAACGCCAGGATTCATCCCCTAGAATATCTGACAGAGCGACAGATGATTGTCCTCTTTTCCTCTTACCAATGCTGGCCTTAGCCTTGCCCTTTCCTTTTGGATTAGATATCCTAAAAAATAGAAATTACAGGATATAATTTATCAACTAAAGCATAGGAAAGAAAAGCAGGTAAGAAGCAAGCAGACAGAAAGCCAGAAACAAAAGAAGATGGAGACACAGGCATGAGTGGACTGAAAGAAACGAATTCTTGGAATGCAAGAAGAACAGAATGCAGACAACAATCAAAACAAAGACCAAGAATTCATGCAATAACAGTGAGAAGCTTGTTTGTGAAGTAACAACAGTTAGGATGCCTTAAAAACGGGTTAAAAGAGTTAGTTTAAACTTAAAAAAAATTTAGAAAGTCAATTAAGTTAAGAGTTAGAAAAGTGTGAAGAAGTTAGTGGCATGGAAATGTTGTTCATAATCAAAAGAAGTTCAAAAGGTTGTAGAACAAGCAAGCATCGTAGTCAAGCATACAATGCATGTTGTTAAAGATAAAACATGTAAATGAGAGAAGCATGAAAATGATCAAAATCATCAATAACGCATTATAAATGGAAAGGGAACCAAAAGGAATGGGAATGATAACCCAGCATCTCATGGATTGGCTTTGGGTTAAACCAAATAAAGCACAATGCAAAAGTACCAAAGTCAATTCATGAGTGGAAGTTAAGTAAAATAGTTTTTCAGAAAATTTGGGCAGCATTCCAGTAGTAAAAGAAACATTCCTGGAAAAACAAACAACAGAATCAACAAGCCATATGAATGCTGTAACTGTCAGGCAGCATAAAAAACAAGAATTCAAACGAATCAGGCATCATAAAGCAAAATGGAAAACTCAAGTTAAACAATTCAGATGTCCTATGAATTCATGAACAATTGAAAACACCAAAACCAAATGTAAATTCGTAAGAATTAAATAAATGAGCCAGCAAGATAGCAATAGGTAATTAATCCATCACCAAATTAAACATATGCAGCATGCAAAAGATTACAGAATATCAACATTGGCATTATTGCAACAGAAATAAGAAATTGTGTATCCAAAAGAGTAGCCAGTAGCATCAATAAATCAATTTAGCACCAAAGTAAGTCAATAAAACATTAACAGAGCATGGACAGCAATTTAAACCCATATAGTAGCATCAAGTAAAGCAATTTTAAAATCAGATAATTCAAACAGCAAGAACAGAGCACTTATCAGACCTAGATCCACTAATCACATCCTAGCTTCCTAACCACCTAAAATCCACTAAGAGCATGCATTTCTAACTATCCTAATTTTTAACAGAATTTAAATAAGCAAACTAACTTAATTGAATGAAAAGGAATGCAGAGGAAGACAAGGAAAACCTGGAAGGTGTAGTACAGAATTGGAAGGGAAGAAAAAGGAGGTTGTCACTCAGAGACGGCAGTGGCACGGTGGTGCAGGCTGTCTGCGACGGTCCGGTTGGAGGCAGGAGGGGTGGTGGGTTGAGAAAACAGAGATGAAGAAGAAAAAGAATAAGAGGGAAGGGGGAAGAGGGAGGGGCGGTCAACGGCGGTCGGGGTCGCCGGTGGTGGTGCGGTGCGAGGGTGATGGTGGTGAGGGGTGGTTATGGAGGGAAGGGAGAAATTGGAACGTTGAGGGAGAAGAGAATGGGCACGCGAGGGGGTTAGGGTTCTCACATCAGGGGGGTTAATGAAATCAAATCCATGCGTACGCGTGGATCATGCGTGAGCGTGGTTGAGACAAAAATGCATCAACGCGTACGCGTCGTGGACGCGAATGGGTGAATGAGGGTAAACGAAGATAATTGTGCTAAACACACAATTCCACCATCATTTTAGCGCAACTCTCTGTTTAGATTGAAGGGGGATAAATTTTTGCGTGCGACGCGTGAGTGTCGCGCAGGCCCACGCGTGGTGTGCTAAAAATAGAATTGACGCGTATGCATGAGGGACGCGTACGTGTGGCTCGCAGTATGCCCCTAGCGCACCAGCTGCACGATTCCATCACAACTCTCTAGTCATTGGATGGAGGCGCCGAATTGATATCGACGCCCACGCGTGGCCTACGCGCACACGTGGTGTGACTTTTTTTTTATATATGCAAAATGCAGAATGCAGAATGCAGATGTTGATGCAGACATTATGAATGAACACTAAGAAAAATAGAATAAAATAAAACAATGAATAGAACAAAATAAAATAAAACTAAGACTGAAAAAGAACGATTATACCATGGTGGGTTGTCTCCCACCTAGCACTTTTAGTTAAGTCCTTAAGTTGGACAATTGGTGAGCTCCCTGTCATAGTGGTTTATGCTTGAACTCATCTAGGAATCCCCACCAATGTTTGCAATTCCAATAGCCTCCAGGGTCCCAAACTAGGCACATAAAGCCTTCGAGCAAGTTAAAGCAAGTGACTAGCCTCCAGGAGTGTTAAAGCACATAAAGCCTTCGCTTTGATCATCATTGTTCCAACCGGGTGGTAAGTGACGATTGGATTTCTGCCGGTAAAGAATTTTATGAAAATAATCGCGTTGTATGTATAGTTTCTAAACCTGCAGAGAATCCTTTGGTACAAAAGTTTTGGTTTTCACTAAAGCAAACCCAATAAAATTGATAACCGAAGTATTGAAACCTCAGGTCGTCTCTCAAGAAATTGCAAGGAAGCATGATTTATTATTGGTTATGGAAAAGTGTATATTTTTGGGTTTTTCTTGAAATAAAGAACAAGTAATTTTAATGGCAAGAAAAATAAATTAATAATTATAAAGAAAACTCTTGGCAAGGTATAAGAACTGGAAATCCCATCCTAGTTATCCTTATCAGGTGTGATGAGAATTGGTATTGCTCCCACTTAGTTAACCCTTACTAAATAAAGGAAAGTCAAGTGGACTAATTAACATGATTCCTCAAGTCCTAGTCAACTCCTGTGGAAAGACTAGCTTTAGAGGGATCCAAATCAATTAGCAGTTTCCAATTCTCAATCAACCGCTGAGTTTGAAAACTCAAGTGTCACCAATTACTTAACCAAAGCCAAAAGGGAAGAAATCTAAATTATTTATATCATAAATAGAAGAAAGCAATCATAAATCTGAAATACCTCAAATTGTATTAAATAGAAAATCAAATTAAACATGGGAATCCATAAACCAATTTGGGGAAATAAACAAACTAAAGTAATAGAATAAATAAAAGTATAAGAGAACGTAAATTAAAGGAACATTGAACCTGGAATTGAAGAGAAACAATCCTAAAACAAAGAGAAATCCTAAATCCTAAGAGAGAGGAGAGAGTCTCTCTCTCTAGAAACTACATCTAAAACCTAAAATTGTGAATATGAAAGTTGTATGAAGTTGCGTGTTGAGTCTGTGCATGTTTCATGGCTTTATTCTGTGTTTCTGGGTCGAAAACTGAGTCAAAACGTGGCCCAAAATCACCCCCAGCATTTTCTGTTAATTCTGCAGATCGCGCAGGTCACGCGTATGCGTCCACGCCTTCGCGTCATTCAGCGATTTTTCTTGTCACGCGGGCGTGTCATCCATGCGTTCGCGTCATTCGTGCAGACTCCAATCCACGCGTACGCGTTAGGCATGTGCATGCGTCGCTGCGATTTTCTCCATTCCGCGCGTTCGCGTGAGCCATGCGCGCGTGTCGGTGTTCGCTGGTCATCTCCTTAGTTTCTTGTGTTCCTTTCATTTTTGCAAGCTCCCTTTCCATTTTCTAGGCCATTCCTGCCCTATAAAGCCTGAAAAACTTAACACACGGATCACGGCATCTAATGGTATAAAGAAGAATTAAAATATACTAGTAAAAGATCTTTAGGAAGCAAGTTTTCAATCATAAAACAATACTAGGAAGGGATTATAAAATCATGCAATTCGTGTGAATAAGTGGGTGAAGACTTGATGAAACCACTCAATTAAACGCAAGATAAACCATAAAATAGTGGTTTATCAACCTCCCCACACTTAAACATTAGCATGTCCTCATGCTTAGCTTAAGGAGATAAAATAAAGGAGTAGGGAAAAGTAAGACTCATGCAATGCAATGCAACCTATTTATATGAATGCAACTATATGATTTTGTCTACTTGGTTAAAAATAAATAAGTTTTTTAAGACAAATATGAACTGGATTTCACTAATTCAAATCATAAAATAAAGTACAAGTAAACTTGAAGAGGAAAATAGCTCATGAAAGCCGGAAACAAAGATTCGAGCATCAAACCCTCACTCGAAGTGTATGCACTCTAATCGCTCAGGTGTTTAAGGTTCGATCTCTCAATTCTCTACTAACCTTGCTTTCTAAGGCTTACACTTCTTCTACCAATCAACAAAGATCTAATGCACAGATACACATATCAAGAGGTCTTTTAAGGGTTGTAATGGGGTTAGGGTCAAGGTAGGATTGTATTTGGCCAAGTGGACTAAAATCTGAATCCTTAATTAACTTAAACTTTCCACCAAACTTTAGAAAATCCATGTAATCATAATACCACATCTAACTATCCATTAGCCATGTTTTCCACATATTCATGCATCCTAATTTCGAGTACAGTACATATGCATTGCTTTCACCATTTACTTTGGGACATTTTGTCCCCTTTTATTATTTGCTCTTTTTCTTTTCTTTTTCTCCTTTATTTTTTTTCTTTTTTTTATATATGCCTATTTTTTCTTCTTTTTTTTTTTTTATTTTTCTCAATGCATATGATTAAATTATTGAATGCATGAACATGTCCTAAATATTTCTTTCACATTTTCATAAAGATATATAACACCCAATTCTTAAACCAAACGTTTCCAAACCCACTTTTCCCCACACTTAATTCATGAGCACTCTCACTAGTCTAAGCTAACCAAGGATTCAAATTAAGGACATTGTTATTTTCTGCTTAAAGTTAGTGATGAGCTAAAGTAAAGAACAAAGGGGGTATAATAGGCTCAACATTGGTTTGCAAAGGATAATGAAAGGGTAAGGCTATATGGGTATGTAAGCTTAGTGAAACAAGGCCTCAATCATATAAGTGCATGCATACATCAAACAATGGAAATATAGAATCAAGCAAGACAAATATCACAATTTTAGAGAGAAAAACACACACCAAAAATAAAATATTGGTTTATAAAATGCAACCAATCAAATAGGCTCAAAATCTCAGGTTTTGTGTGTTCGAGCTCTAAATCATGTTCCAAAATAATATTTCTTCAAACAAGTTCAATAAAAATTTTACTTCAGATTAGTGGAATGCTATAAAAAGTTTTTTGAAAAAGAAAATAATACTTTAACCAAATGGTAGTAAAATATGCACAAAATCAAACAAATATGCAATCAAACATGCAAATGCAACAATGAACTAGCAAAGAAAATAAAACATCGGTGTTGAGAAGGAAATAACTAACCCACGAAAGTCGGTATCGACCTCTCCACACTTAAAGATTGCATCATCCTCGGTGCACGCTGAGATGTGCAAGTGGATGGGTGGCTTCAACTAATGCTTTTCTCCAAGAATTGTGCAGATGGACTTGTTTGTCTCCCCATTTAGAAGCTTTCCCTTTCTTGGAGGCCATCCTGAAAGAAGAGGAAAAAGAAGAAAAGTAACCCAAAACAAGGATAGGAAACAAATAAAATATGGTTGGGTTAATGCCAAATAATAAGGGTCTTAATTACATGGTAGCTACAACATGCAAGTGAGAAAATAGTAGAAGCACATGGCAAATCAAGAGTGAAAAAATTTGCAACAATGGGGAAGAGAGTGTGGGTAATGAAAGAAAATATAAATTCATGTCAATACAAAAGGGATACAGGTAACATAAAAGATTGGCAGTGACAGATAAATAATATCATCCAATAGTGTAAAACAAGTCACTAAGTACCAAAATAATTCAAGAAAAGATGCAATAGTTGAAAAAGAAAATTTAACACCAATGGAAAAATAATAAATTTAGAAAACAAAATAAAAATATGCACAAAATTAAAATGCAATGAATGAAAGTATGCAAATAAATTAAGTAAAATAGAATGAAAGGGAAAAAGGATGAAAATTTAAAGAGATGAAGAAGAAGAAAGTAAGAAAGAATGAAGAAAGAAGTATAAAAGAGAGAAGAAAGAAGAAAGAATTTAGAAACGGGGTGCGACGCGTACGCGTGCATAACGCGTACGCATGAAAACTGAGTTGGCTGTTTGACGCGTAAGTGTCGACTAAGCGTACGCGAGGGTGGTCTGAAAGCAAAATGACGCGCACGCGTCAGGGACGCATACGCGTGGGTGATTTTGTGCCTTGGGCACAGTTCCCGCACTAGGCCAGCATAACTTTCGGCCTGACACCTCTTTACGCCAATTTGTAGGGTCACGCGTACGCGTGGGTGACGCGTACGTGTGGAAGGCTGATTTTGCAATTGACGCAGACGCGACAGGGACGCGTTCGCGTGGGCGTGTTTGTGCCTGAGGCACACCTCCAGCCACGCTCCCGCGCAACTCTCTATAAGGTTTAGCGTTGCATGTGACGCGTACGCATGGTTCACGCGCACGCGTGGGATGCGCTCTTTTTTTTAATATATATGCAGTATGCAGAATGCAAAATGCAGATGCTGATGCAGATATTATAAATGAACACTAAGAAAAATAGAATAAAATAAAATTAAGAATAAAACTTAATTAAATAAAACTAAGACTGAAAAAGAACGATTATACCATGGTGGGTTGTCTCCCACCTAGCACTTTTAGTTATAGTCCTTAAGTTGGACATTCAGTGAGCTCCTTGTTATGGTGGCTTGTGCTTGAACTCATCATGGAATCCCCACCAATGTTTGCAATTCCAATATCCTCCGGGATCCCACACAAGTTGCATAAAGCCTTCAAGTAATCTAAAGTAAGTGACAAGGCCCCAAAAGTATTGATTGTTGGAATGAATTTTGGGGTCCCAAACCTTGCTTTTGCACCCGTCTTTGTGCTGATCATCATTGTTCCAACCGGGTGGCACGCAATTTAAATTCTCACTGAGACATCCAAACAGCTTCCTAGACCCATTCAATTTAGAATTGTACCAACCTTTGTACTTCAGTTTAGAGCACGCAACCATATTGAACCTTGCATGACATTTCCTACCACTAACCATCTCCCTCTTGCTCTTAAAGCCACAAAGAGCTCTGAGTTGCCCATCCGTCTCAAGCAAAGCATATTCAAGTAGGCTAATTAAATTTAGAGATGAAAGATTTACCCATTTGAATGAAGGAATGGATGGTGATGGCTTTTGGGGAGAGGTTTCCAACAGCTTTAGCAAGGTGATTTCTAGCTCCATTCCCTTGAGTTATTCCTTGACAACTTCCACCTCTTTGCAAGCTTCTTCAATATCAACCTCTTCCTCTTGGTAGCTTTCTTCCAATTCGATTTCTTCTTCATTGTTCACCAAGGGCATGGGAGGTTATGCTTCTTCTTCTTCAATCTCCATGTCAAGTCCAATGGAAGAGGATTCAAATGTAGATAAGAATTCTTCAATGATTGAATCCATCTCTTGATCATCCCCTTCAAATTCTTCAACCATGATATGCCTTGGAGGTTGTACACCCTCCTCAACATCAAATTCAAACTCCTTAGAAGGGGGTTCTTTGACTGGGCTTTCCCATGGACGTTCCACATCTCCTAAGTCTTTGACCACTTCTTCTTCTTGAATAATTCCGGCTTCCTCCACTTGTTCCAATACAAAGTCATGCTTCTTACTGTCCACCAGAGTTTCTAGTGTCTCCATTAAGCTACGTTCTTCATTAGATTCTCCACATGAAGCCATGGGGGTTCCTTGAGTGTCCAAGCATCGGGAAGCTAATTGATTTATCGCTTGCTCCAGTTGATGAAGGGTTGCATAAAATTGATCTACTGTTCCCTTGAGGCGAGCCTGTGATTCTTGGGTCGATGGATATAGACATGGTGCATATGGAAGTGGTGGTTCTTGGGGGTAATTGGATTGGAATTAGGGTGGATAAGGTTTAGGGTCATATGGAGATGAATGGTTGTGGGTGGCTTGTGAGTATGGTGGTTCAAAGCTATATTGAGGAGGTGGTTCATTGGCATATGATGGGGCTTGTTGGTAACTACAAGGTGATCCACCATATCTATCATCTTGGTATGCACCTCGGAATGGCTCTTGACCATAGTAATTTGGTGGAAGTTGGTTGTCACGAAGGGGTCCACCATAACTATTGTCTTAGCATGCATTGTAAGATGGTCGTTGTCCATGGTACCTTGGAAGGTGTTGTTGTCGGAAGGATTGATCAGATCCTCGTGGCTCCTTCCATCTGTGATTGTTTCGACCTTGATGCATGTTCCTGTTATAGCTTTCATTCCTTTCAACAACATTAGAACCAAACTCAAAGCGACGGGGGTGAGAACTCATAGTAGCTAATAAAAATTAAAAACAAAAATAAAAACAAATAAACAAGCAAAATAAAATATTTACAATAACCAATAATAAGAAACAAGTTTGTAATCCCCAGCAACGGCGTCATTTTGACGATCGGATTTCTGCCGGTAAAGAATTTTATGAAAATAATCACGTTGTAAGTTTAGTTTCTAAACCAGCAGAGAATTCTTTCGTACAAAAGTTTTAGTTTTCACTAAAGCAAACCCAATAAAATTGATAACCGAAGTATTGAAACCTCGGGTCGTCTCTCAAGGAATTGTAGGGAAGTATGATTTATTATTGGTTATGGAAAAGTGTATATTTTTGGGTTTTTCTTGAAATGGAGAACAAGTAATTTAAATGGCAAGGAAAATAAATTAATAATTATAAAGAAAACTCTTGGCAAGGTATAAGAACTGGAAATCCCGTACTAGTTATCCTTATCAGGTGTGATGAGAATTGTTATTGCTCCCACTTAGTTAACCGTTACTAAATAAAGGAAAGTCAAGTGGACTAATTAACTTGATTCCTCAAGTCCTAGTCAACTCTTGTGGAAAGACTAGCTTTAGAGGGATCCAAAACAATCAGCAGTTTCTAATTCTCAATCAACCGCTAAGTTTGACAACTCAAGTGTCACCAATTACTTAACCAAAGCCAAAAGGGAAGAAATCTAAATTATTTATATCATAAATAGAAGAAAGTAATCATAAATCTGAAATACCTCGAATTGTATTAAATAGAAAATCAAATTAAACATAGGAATCCATAAACCAATTTGGGGAAATAAACAAACTAAAGTAATAGAATAAATAAAAGAAGAAGAGAACGTAAATTAAAGGAACATTGAACCTGGAATTGAAGAGGAGAGAGCCTCTCTCTCTATAAACTATATCTAAAACCTAAAATTATGAATATGAAAGTTGTATGAAGATGCGTGTTGAGTCTGTGCATGTTCCCTGGCTTTGTTCTGTGTTTCTGGGCCGAAAACTGGGTCAAAACACAGCCTGAAATCGCCCCCAGCATTTTCTGTTAATTCTGCAGATCGTGTAGGTCACACGAACGCATCGTCCACGCATTCGCATCATTTAGCATTTTTCTTGTCACGCGAGTGCGTCTTCCACGCGTTCGCGTCATTCGTGCAGACTCCAATCCACGCGTACGCGTCAGTCACGTGAACGCGTCGCTGCGATTTTCTCCATTCCGCGCGTTCGCATGAGCCATGCGCGTGCGTCGGTGTTCGCTGGTCATCTCCTTAGTTTCTTGTGTTCCTTCCATTTTTCAAGCTCCCTCTCCATTTTATAGGCCATTCCTGCCCTAAAAAGCCTGAAACACTTAACACACGAATTACGGCATCGAATGGTATAAAGGAGAATTAAAATATACTAGTAAAAGATCTTTAGGAAGCAAGTTTTCAATCATAAAACAATACTAGGAAGGGATTATAAAATCATGCAATTCGTATGAATAAGTGGGTGAAGACTTGATGAAACCACTCAATTAAACGCAAGATAAACCATAAAATAGTGGTTTATTAGTAAGCAATTTGAATTCTCACTGAGATACCCAAATATCTTCCAAGACCCATTCAATCGAACTCTACACCAACCCATGTACTTCAATTTGGAGCGTGGAACCATATTGAACCTTGCATGACAACTCCTACCACAAACCATCTCCCTCTTACTCTTAAAGCCACAAAGAGCTCTAAGTTGACCATCCGTCTCAAGTAAACCATATTCAAGTGGGAAAGTAATGGTTAGGGATAAGGATTTTACCCACTTGAATGCTATATTGGGTGGTAATGGCTTTGGGAGAGGTGTTTCCATTAGACTTGCAAGCTCTACTCCCTTATGCTTTTCTATGAATTCTTCCATCTCCTTGCAAACCTCTTAAACTTCAACCGCGCCCTGATCAAAATCTTCTAATTCTTCCTCATCACTCAAGTCATAGGTTGGAGGTTGAGAAAAGTCTACCTCCGCGTCATCTTCAGATTCACTTGGAGAAAGTTCTTGAAACTCAAGGGGTTCAATTGCGGATGCAAGTTAATCACTAGGAGGACTTGATTCATGATCATCATCACCAAGGGAATCTCCTACTGGATCTATTCATCCAATTCTTATTAAGGTACATGTAGTGGAGGTTGTGCACTATCCTCCTCAGCATCAATTTCAAATTTCTTGGCAGAGTTCTCTACAACTCTCGATTCCCATGGAGTTTCAACGTCACCTAGATCCTCAACCACTTCTTCTTCGATGATAACGGCTTCCTCCAATTGCTCTAATACAAAATTGAACTCCTCCTGTATGTCTTCCCTTACCAGTTCTTCAGCAACTTTTTCATCTTTGAGCTGATCCCTTCTCTCTTGTTTGGTGTCAATAGCACAATAGGGGTCATGTTGCTCTTGGATTGATGCATCCACACAGGATATGAAAGCTTGGATAGTAGAGGTTAGACCAGTAAAAGCAGAGGTAAGTGTGGTTTGAAGCTCTAATTACCTTTGGCGATTAAAATTAAGGATGTCGTCATCCAGTGGAGGTTGGGATGGATAGGAGGGTTCATTATTTTGGAGAAAGGGTTCATAATAGGAAGGTGGTTCTTCTTGGTAAGGGTGTGGAGATGGTGAATATTGAGGTGGTGGTTCTTAGGGGTAATTGTGTTGGAAAAGGGGTGGGTCTATGTATGGTTCATACGGTTCATATGGTGGTTGGTTAGGTAGATAAGGGTTAGGGTCATAAGGAGATGAATGGTTGTAGGTGACTTGTGAGTATGGTGGTTCAAAGTTATGTTGAGGAGGGGGTTTATAGGATTATGGTGGGGCTCGTTGATAACTACAAGGGGGTTCACCATATCCTTCATCTTGGTACGCATCCTGGAATGGCTCTTGACCATAGTAATTTGGTGGAGGTTAGTTGTCACGAAAAGGTCCACCATAACCATTGTCTTGGGATGCATCGTAGAATGGTCGTTGCCCATGGCACATTGGAGGAGGTTATTGCCGAAAGGGTTGATCAAATCCTTGTGGCTCCTCCCATCTTTGATTATTCTGACCTTGATGCATGTTCTCATTATAGCGTCCATTCCCTGCAACATAATTTGAACTAAACTCATAGCCGAAGGGGTGAGAATTCATAGTAGTAAATAAAAATAAAAACTAATAAAAATAAGCAGCTAAGTCCTAAAACTAACAAAGACTAACAAACAAGCAAAAAGCAAATATTTACAATAACCAATAATAAGGCACACCTTTGCAACTCCCCGGCAACGGCGCTATTTTGACGAACGCATTTTTTGACGGTTTAGAATTTCACAAATGAATTCTCGTTGCTAGTATAGTTTCTAAACCAACAAGGAACCCTTTCGTACAAAAACTCGTTTGTCACTAAAGCAAACCCAATAAAAATAATAACCGAAGTATTTAAACCTCGGGTCATCTCTCAAGGAATTGCAGGGAAGTATGTTACTATTGGTTATGAAAAAGTATCTTTTTGGGGTTTTGAGTAAGGAACAAGAAAAGGTAAATGGTAATGAAAATCAAGTGATAAAGAGGTCTTGGCAAGGTTTGGTGGTCAAGGATCTCTATATTTATCACTAACCACAACATGAGAATTGGCAAGGATCAATCCCATTAAATCATCCTCTAACTAGTAGTAAAGGAAAGTTAAATGAGCTATATCAATACAAGTCCATAAGTCCTAGCTCTCCACAAATTCAATTAGTGAGAACTAGAGTTAATGGCTCCAATCATCAATTACTTAGACATTAGTAACTCAAGAGTTCCTAAGTTGCCATCCCAAGGCAAGAACATAAAATCCTACTCTAACATCCTTCCAAGCATTTTATCAAACACTTGGTAGGCACAAAATAAAAGCACAGAAATGTAATAATAGAATATAAGATCTAAAGCCATCAATTGCACGATCAATGAAAACAAATAAAGGAAGAAGCAGTAAACATGAAATACCTCAAATTGCATTAAATATAAAATCAAATCTAACATGGAGAGTTCATAAATTCAATTGGAAAGATAAATAAACTAGAAAGCTAAGACAATTAAAAGTGTAAGAGAAACCAAATTAAAGGAACATTGAACCTGGAATTGAGAAGAAATAAACCTAAAACTAAGAGAAGTCTTTGAAAACTACATCTGAAACCTAAAATTTATGAATTGATGAATGAATAAATGAATGATGTGTAATTCCTTCATTCTGTAGCCTCTATTCTGTGTTCTCGGGCTTGGAATTGGGCCAAAAAGGAGCCCAGAAATTGCTCCCAGTGCTTTCTGCAACTTTCTGTACGTGGCGCACGTCACGCGTACACGTAGGTCACGCGTGCGCGTCGTTTGGCGAAATTTTGTGTCACGTGTACGCGTCGGTTGTCTTCTGCACTAGGCACGCATACGCATCGCCCGTGCGTGCGCGTCGCTTCCAGCTTTTCAAAACTTCATTTTTCGCGTTCCTTCCACTTTTGCATGTCTTTTTTCCATCCTCTAAGCCATTCCTACTCTATAAAGCCTGAAAACACTTAACACACAGTTCACGGCATCGAATGGTAATAAAGGATAATTAAAATTGACAGTTTAAAGGCCTAGGAAACATGTTTTCAACTATATCACAGAATCAGGAAGGAATTGAAAAATCATGCAAATTATGTGAATAAGTGAGCAAAGAATTGATAAAAACCACTCAATTGAGCACAAGATAAACAATAAAATAGTGGTTTATCAAAGAGCATCTGAGGATTTTTCTGCAAGTACTTGCAAATGTCAAGTTCAACATACTTCAGCTGGAGAATCAACGCCTGCAAGAAGTAGAAACTTGTAGAGGCTATGTCGCTGGAATGCCTTATCTGACTTGCGAGTTGGATTGCATCAGGTGTGGGTCAAAATTGACAAATGAGCTCATTACCTGTACTAGGGCTAGACATGCATCATACTTGTTTGTGCATACTCTTCGTTGATTCCATGTGTGGGCTTTTTAACTTGTGATTTCACTGCATTCTGTGGTTTGTTATGGCTGTGCATGTGCGCTTTCTGATTTATCTCCCCCTGTATCTTTGGTTTGGTAAAAGTTATTTGTATTCCAGAATTTGTTGCTGTTGGCTAAGTATAATAAATAATAAAATGAACTTAACTTCTAACCCTAACCCTACTAAGAACTCCCCAGTTCTTATCCTTTGTTTCCACCCCTTTCGGCTACAGGTGCGAAGGTTTAGTGCGGAGCTATAGGAGCATAGAAGATTATGATTACGAGTTGAGTTGTTGGATTTTATTTTTCCCTTGTCGTTTATTGTTTTGGGTTTTTAGAGGGGTAGGACTTGTATTTGAAGATCTTTAAATAAGTCTATGTATATAATGATACGTGGATATATATATATATTTAAGTATTGAAAATTATATGTATATTTTAATTTGAGTAATTGTTTAATTTAAAACTAAAATTTATTTAATAATATTATTATCAAGCTCGATATCCACCGAGATTTGTTTTCTAGAGATACATTGGCCAATCCAGCGAATGGCCGCACCTGTAAGACAGAGGTTGCTTTCAGAAGTTATCAATACATAAATTGGCTAGAGAGAGCCTCACCTGTAAGACCAAGGCTACTTACAGAGGTTATTTTTGCATACATTGACTCAAGATAGTTGCACCTGTAAGACAGAGATTGCTTACAGAGGTTATGGCACTGGAAGCCAAACTCTGACAAAGGTTGCTAGGTTAAGTTGATATATAATTCAATAAATAATAGAGAATAAAAGAAACTAAAAGAATGTTTGCCACAGGAGAGCAGAGGACAAAGATAAAGAAAAATCTTTAGAAGACTGTCCACCACGGGATATGAGAATGATTGAAAGGTCAGGAGAGGGTGACGGAAAGTAAATAGTTATGGTGCCGATGTGAAAATGTTAAGCCGTGGGCTTTGTATGTGAATGATTGCACGGGGACACCTATAAATATAGAATGACTTCCAGGAGAACGGGTGACATGCTTCAGCTAGAGAATCAGCGCCTGCAAGTACTTGCAGCGATCATGCTCGAACTGGAGAATTAGTGCCTATAAGAAGTAGAAACTTGCAGAGGTTATGTTGTTGGAATGCCTTATCCGACTTGTGAGTTGGATTGCGTCAGGTGCGGGTCGAAACCAACAAAAGAGCTCATTACCTGCACTAGGGCTAGACATGCATTATACTTGTTTGTGTATACTTTTCTATCATTGTGTGTGTGTGTGTGATTGATGTGTGGAAAACGATCCAACACAAAACTCACCGGCAAGTGTACCAGGTCGCATCAAGTAATAATAACTCACGTGAGTGAGGTCGATCCCACAGGGATTGAAAGATTGAGCAATTTTAGTTAGGTGGTTAATTTAGTCAAGCAAACAAGTGTTGATTTGGATGATTTGTATCCAACAGAAGCTAAATTGCATGAAATTTAAAGGGAGAGGGGAAATTTGCAATAAATTAAAGAGCAAAGGAAATAAAGAAGCTGAATCTTAAAGTGCAAGTAATGTAAATTTATAGAAACTTAGATTGCAAGAAATATAAATAACTGAAGCTTTAAGTACAAGAAATGTAAATTGCTTGAATCATAAAGGGTTTTGGAAGCTGGGATCGCAGAAATTAAACAAAAGATAGTAAATAGCAATCAACAAAAGAATAAAAGATGACTTGAATTGAAACAGATCTCAAATAGAAGAGTTAAATTTCTTGAAGAATCAAACAGCAAATGAATCAAACTTAAATTGCAGATATCAGGGGTCAAGAGACTAGAAAACAAGTCTAGATCTCAATGCCTTCCTTGATCTAACTAAGAACAATTGTAGAGGAAGTAAAGATGAAAACCAGTAGAGAAACTTAGATCCAAATCACAATTCCTTGAATTATGCAGAAACATAAACAGAAAGAGATCTCAAGGTGAGATTGAAATAGAATTTCTTCAATTCTCCACCCAAGACTCATAACAAAGATGAAGAGAGTAGAGGCAAGAACAAAGAAGAAGAGAATTCAATTCTCTTCTCAATTCCCAAACCTCCAAAGCTAGAAAACAAAATTGAAAATTCAAAAGTAAGTAAAAAAGTTCTCTCTGATGCCAGGGCATCTTGGCCAGTTTCACTGACCTTTTCTTTACTGTTTTTAGGGTAGTTTCATGCATTTCTTTAGGAAATAAGCCTCATGAGTGGCCACGTTAGAGCCCGCGTTAACCTAGTTAACGTGGCCTCTAACGTTAAAGGGGGAAGAGAAGCCAACGTTAGTGACGTTAAACATTGTCACTAACGTTGGCCTAAGGATGCAACACACCACGTTAACTCCCACGTTAACTTGGTTAATGTGGGAGCTAACGTAAGAAGTGAGAGTTGTCGACAATGTTAGTGACACTCAACATTGTCACTAACATTGGAAGCAACCACACAACCCCCCAAGGAGCCACGTTAACTTCCACGTTAACTTAGTTAACGTGGAAGCTAACGATGAGGAATGAACGATGAGCCAACGTTAGTGACACTCAACATTGTCACTAATGTTGGGATGGCTAAGAATGGCCAAGTTAGAAGCCACGTTAACCTAGTTAACGTGGACTCTAACGTGAGGTCTAGGGGCACATTGGAACGTTAGTGACAATGTTGAGTGTCACTAACGTTCTCAAAGTTTGGCAAGGCCACGTTAGAAGCCACGTTAACCTAGTTAATGTTGGCTTTAACGTAAAGCAAAAAGGGGCACACTGGAACGTTAGTGACAATGTTGAGTGTCACTGACGTTCTCGAAGGTTGGCAAGGCCACGTTAGAAGCCACGTTAACCTAGTTAACGTGGGCTCTAACGTGAGGCAAAGGGGTGCATTGGAACGTTAGTGAAAATGTTAAGTGCCACTAACGTTCTCGAACTTATACTTTCACTAAATGTTAACACCCCTAACGCCCTGAGCTAAAGTCTCTGCCCACTTAGCACTTTCTCTCTGCAAGTAAAGCCAAGCCCAAATGAAGAAAAAAACTGCTTCAAACTCAAGATCCAAAGGCCCAAGACTTGAAGAGCAAACTAGAAGCTGAGAAGAGTAGTATATATAGGAGTAGCTTTGAATTGTTAAAAAAGTTCTGGAGGCTGGGAAAAAGAGAACTACTCTCTGTATTTTAGATTCCCTGCAATTTCTAGTTCTATGATGTATTCTCCATCTTTGTTTTCATTTTCAAGAGCTATGAACAACTAAACCCCTTTCATTGGGTTAGGGAGCTCTGTTGTAATTTGATGGATCAATACTAATTTTCATTATTCTTCTTCTATCTTTTCTCTTGATTTCACTTGAAAGCTTTCGATCTTCATCCAATTGAGTAGTTATCTTGGAAGAGGAATGAAGAGATCAAGCTAGAAATGCTTTCTCATGCTGGACCAAATTGGGTTTGGATGGGTATGTGACTATAACCCTCTCAATACTTGATTTGGGAAATGCATTTGGTATAATCAGTGACCATACTTCATTTCTTCTCATGAGCAATTGACCAAGGAATTGGCTATTGATCAAGATTTGAGAGATTGAATTGCAAGAAATTGTAATTCAATCACTTAAGATTGCCAAGGAGATCAATGAGTGCATTGATTGAGGAAGAGATGAAAATGAACTTGATCCGGAGAATTGCAATATCTCCTAAGCCCAATGAACTCTCCATCTCTGATCTTACCCATTCTCTTTAATTTCTGCCATTTACTTTTATGAGCAAATCCCCCATTCTCATTTACAATTCTGCAATTTATTTTCAGTCATTTACTTCCAATCCTTTAATTCTAGCATTTACTTTTCTGTTATTTACATTCCCGCCATTTTATTTTCTGCAACTCTCAACCCAAATTCTGGATTCGCTCAACTAGAACATTCTTCTAATTAAAGTTGCTTGATCAATCAATCCCTGTGGGATTCGACCTCACTCTATTGTGAGTTTTTACTTGACGACAAATTCGGTACACTTGCCGAAGGGAGATTTGTTGTGAGACAAGTTTTCTATGCATCAAGTTTATGGCGCCGTTGCCGGGGATTGATTGTGCATCAATAATGATTAAATTGGAAGATCACTAGATTGAGCATTTTTATTTTTGTGAATTTCATTTTCTGTTTGAGTGATTTACTTTTTGTTTTAGTTCAACTTCTTCCCTTCCCCCTCTACTCTTTTGTTTTTCTATGTTATTTTCAATTCTGTTTGCTAACCCACTAACTGTTTGATATATTGCATCACCCACAACTAACAGTAATTCTGACACAAATACTTTCTGCACCTATCTTTTCTTGCTTGCACTTGATGGTTGTATGACAGGGAGAAGAAGCTGGGCTTCAACTTCCTTCGATTCTGAACCTGAGAGGACCTTCCTTAGATTAAGGAGGGAGGCAAGAGGAAAGAAAGTGGTTGGTACTGAGGAAGAAGAGGAATTCTTTGAACCAAACATGGAAGACAACATGGAAAACCATCATGAAGAAGAAGATTACAACCATGTGGGAGGAGGTAGAGCAAATCATGCTGGGGAGGATAGAAGAGTTTTGGGCTCCTACATCAATCAAAACCCAGGCAATTGGGGGAAGTAGCATCCAAAAGCCAACAATCCATGCCAACAACTTTGAACTTAAACCACAGCTCATCACCCTTGTTCAGAACAACTGTTCGTTTGGAGGAGGTGTTCAAGAAGACCCCAATCAATATTTGACCACCTTCCTGAGAATATGTGACACAGTGAAGTCTAATGGTGTTCATCCTGATACCTATAGACTGCTCTTGTTTCCATTCTCACTTAGGGACAAAGCAGCCAAGTGGCTGGAATCTTTCCCAAGGGAAAGCTTGACAACTTGGGAAGACGTGGTGAACAAATTCTTAGCAAGATTTTAACCTCCTCAACGAATCAATAGGCTGAGAGCTGAGGTCCAAACTTTTAGGCAACAAGATAGTGAGACTCTATATGAAGCATGGGAGAGGTTCAAGGACTTAACAAGGAGGTGTCCACCTGACATGTTCAACGAATGGGTGCAGCTGCACATTTTCTATGAAGGGCTCTCTTATGAGTCAAAGAAGGCCGTAGACCATTCATCCGGAGGATCTTTGAACAAGAAGAAGACTATTGAGGAAGCCATAGATGTTATTGAAACAGTAGCAGAGAACGACTACTTCTATGCTTCCAAAAGAGGGAACACAAGAGGAGTAATGGAGCTAAACAATGTAGATGCTCTGTTGGCCCAAAACAAGCTCATTACCCAGTAGCTAGCTGACCTCACAAAGAAGATGGAGATGAACCAAGTAGCAGCAATCTCCACTTCATCAACAACCCAAGAAGCAGATGGGAGTCAGGAGCAAGCCAACTACATTGGGAATTCACCAAGGAAAAACTATGATCCATACTCCAAGACCTACAACCCTGGATGGAGAAACCACCCAAACTTTGGGTGGGGAAGTGACCAAGAGCAAAACCAAGACCAGAGACGTTACAACTCCAACAACAATGCAGCTCACCAGCAATTCACACAGAGGACATCTCAACACCCTCACAACAACACTTCTCCGCATGCTTATCAAAACCAAAACAGTACATCTGCTCCGAATCACTCATCACTTGATGACAAGCTCTCTAAGATTGAAGCCTTACTTGAAGGAATATGCCAAGAGATTCAAGAAAATAAGGTGTTCAAAGAAGAGGTGCGAGCCAATATTAATAACCAGGGAGAGACCATTAGGAAGTTGGAATTCCAGGTAGGATATTTAGCTGAGAAGATTCCCAAACCTACTGATAGCTTCCCAAGTGACACGGAGAAAAACCCCAAAGGAGAAGCAAAGAAAGTAAGATGGAAAGATTACAAAATGGTCACTACGAGTGATCAAGAGACTGAAGACAAGCAAGGCAAACTTCGCAAACAACCTGAAGACAACTCAACAAAGGAGGAGGATAGAGATCACCAAGAACCAGAAATCTCACAACAAGAGCTGCTGAAGCTCTATGCTCCCTTTCCTCAACTGCTCAATGGTGCTGTGGGAAAGAGAATATACTCAAGGTTCCTAGACTTGTTTGCATCTCTGCATGTAAACATACCATTCATCAAGGTAATTCAACAAATGCCTGCATTCATCAAGTATATGAAGGAACTTCTTCCCAGGAAAAGCTCACTCAAAGGAGGCCAGACTATAATGATGAACAAGGAATGTAGTGCCCTTATTCAACCTGAGTTGCCTACAAAAAGAAGAGACCCAGGGAGTTTTCACATCCCTTGTGCTATAGGTGAAACTATGTTCGATAGAGCACTATGTGATTTGGGGGCCAGCATCAACTTACTGCCCTTATCCCTGGTGAAGAGGCTGCAGATCAATGAGATAATGCCCACAGATGTAATCATCAGACTGGCTGACAAAACTCAAAAGCAAGCAATAAGAGTGGTGGAAAATGTGTTGCTAAAGGTTGGGAAATACTTTCTCCCAACGGACTTTGTCATCCTGGACATGGAAGAGAGTTACACTCACCCAATCATATTGGGAAGACCATTCCTAGCTACAGCCAGAGCACTTATCGATGTAGAGAAAGGGGAACTAATATTGAGAATCCAAGATGAACGACTCAGCTTCAATGTTTTCAAACTCTCACAAGAAACAGATCAAGAGGACAAGAAACGCTAAAGAAGCGCTTCATGGGAGGCAACCCATGTTTTATATGTTTTTAAAATAATGAATAAATCAATGTTTATGAATTTCAACCCAAACTTGACAAACACTTGGTGAAATCTTTATCATGCAGTATATAGTGAAGAACCAGTTTGGTGTTCAAAGCAAACCAAGATGCATGCTCGTCTTGGGAGCTTTGAACAAAACTTTTCATCACATTGCTTCAAACTAAGTTTGGTGTCACCCCATGGTGCCACCAAAATGCATATAAGGACCCACCAATAGTTAGTTAGTTAGTTGGAATTCATAAATAAACAATCAAATCCTTTCTTCCCTTTTTATTAATATTAGCCGTAAAGTTCATATGGTCATTTTAATATCTTTTCTTACTTTTCTTAGTTTGTCTTTATAGGAAATGAAAAGGAGCATTAAAAGGGATAGATTGGACAACCCCAATTATGACCAGATTCTGCAAGATATTTGTGTACCAGGAGCTGACTGGGAAAGGGGTGCCGGAGATAACCCAAAGTTCATCAAGAGAACAGATCTCACTCCTGAAGTCAAGGGGTGGTTTGAGCTAGTTGGAAGGTCTATTCTCCCAGCTGCAAACAACTCGGAGGTGAATGTCAAGAGAGCCACAATGGTGCACTGTATACTGAAGGGAGGAGAAATCAAGGTTCATGAACTCATAGCTGAAGGTATTAGAAAGATGGCAGAGAAAAGCGACTCGAGAGGAACGTTAGGTTACCCCAGCACTATTTACCGAATATGCAAGAATGTTGGGGTAGTTTTTGAAGATGAGAACCCCATGTGGATAAAGGAAGGCATCCCAATAACTGTACGAAGGATGAAAGCTGCAGCATCCCCTTGGCCTCAGCGGAAGCAAAGGAAGAAAACAGCCCCTCAATTAGTGGAAGGACAAGTCTTAGAGGGTCAAGCACAACAGACCTTGGACATGCACCAATTGCAGGAGGCCATTGATGGCTTGTCTAGACAATATTTGGAAAGCTAAGGAGCACAGAAAGAGCTTCAACTACAGATGATGGGGCAGCAAGAGAAAACACTTTCAAGATGGATGACTCAGCAAGGTAAGTGGCAAAGGCAAATGATGGAACAACAACTAAGTCAAGGACAACAATGGGGAGAAACATTCAACAGGATGGAACAAAGGCAAAACGAGCAACAAGAATCCACCCAGAGGCTAATCAACATCCAAGCACATCAAGGGGCGCACATACATGAGATGCATCGAAGACAAATAGAACAGGCAGAACTATTGGACGAGCAAAGGGCATTCGCAGAAGGAGTTTACATGAGCGAAACAGGACATCATATAAACACTCAAGCCAGGCTCGGTTACTTAGTGGGACAGCTGCCAATATTGCATCCAGGAATAGCCAAGTATGACGAAATGAAGGATGAATTAGCACGAAAGAAAAGACAAAGGGTGGAAGAGAGTCATGAGTCAGTGAGGAAGGCACTTGAGGATTGGAAGCATGCAAGATTGGCACGGATGCGAGGAAGTGCAAGAGGAAACAAGGAGGACAAGCAAGGAAAAGAGCATGGACATCCACAACAGTAAAAGGTGGTGGAGTTCCTTCTTTGTTCCATCTTTCTCTATGTTTTAAATAAAGAAGATATTGTATGAAATAGAACTTGCTTCCATGTTATGTTTAAACCTCTTTCAATTATGTCTTTTAAGTTTTTGGTATTGAAGAAAGTCTATGTGCACTAGTCTTTATGTCACTGCATCTTTCCCTTATTTACTTGTAAGCTTGTCCATTTTAAATCAAATGAAGAAGAGAATGTTTATGTTTTTTTTAAAAGACCAGAGTAGAGTTCATAATGTGGAAGTGCATTCATGAATCTTTGGGGTAGTCATAAGTTAGCTAAGTTGGTTGAACCACAAGGCTAGGAGGACAACTATCTATCCTGAATACTTGACTTTGGATATACCCATGAGACTAAGTTAATAACAAGATCCTAATAAGAGAAAAGGGAAAGAACAATGGAAGTGAAAAACAAAAGAAAAAGAGTAAGCAATAAGGCTAGGCACCAATGGTTTGGACCTTGAGACAAGTGTCTGTGGTGCTCCTGTGTGAGGGATCTACTTGGATGAATAAGCTCTCAGGGGTGCTTTATCACTTGGTAACTTGGGTTAACTAACCCGGGATTATCAGCTGAAAATCCACTATCAAGAGTAACCCTCACTATAGAGCATTTAGTAACCCAAAGAGGTGCTGGACACCAAGGTCTCAAGAAAAGAAAATAAATAAACTATATGCCTATGGTGTGTATGTATGGGGGAGAGACTTGAGGGAGTAAGTCCTTAGGCGTGCTTCAACACCTAGCACCTTGAACCAACTGGTTCGGGAGTGTTGGCTGAAAGCTTATCTTAAAGAGTTGCCCCCTTACAGAGCACATAGCCTAAATAACACAAAGAACCCTTGAAATAACAATAAAAGGATCAATGAATAAAAGTCTCATGGGATATAAACAAAGTAAGTGTTTAGGGACATGATAAAAGTCTGAAAGCCAATAATGGAATGAACCTAAATTGCTATGCATGAAACCACCATAAATGAGTAACATGACTTCCACAAGAATGACTCATTCCTCTGGATATTCCATTCGTCATTCTCTTGTTCCAGTACTTGCTTAGGGACAAGCAAGCTTTAAGTTTGGTGTTGTGATGCCAGGGCATCTTGGCCAGTTTCACTGACCTTTTCTTTGCTGTTTTTAGGGTAGTTTCATGCATTTCTTTAGGAAATAAGCTAGTTTTGGATAGATATTCACCTACACCTTGATTCAAGCATACATTGTGCATTTTACATTATTTCATGAGGATTTTGCATGAATTTAGTGACAAATTGTATGCTGCATTACCCATGACTTGGACTAGAACTTTGATGCACTCTATTGCTTGATTCCAGGACCAAAGGAAGCAAGGAAAGGGAGGTAACTTGCAAAGTTAATGAGAAAAGTGATTGCCAAATAACACTCTCAAAGCCATCATCGCCCACGTTAACTAAGTTAACGTGAACTCTAACGTGGAGAAGGGAAGTTGAGCCAATGTTAGTGACACTTAACATTGTCACTAACGTTGGCAAACATTCATGAGTGGCCACGTTAGAGCCCACATTAACCTAGTTAACGTGGCCTCTAACGTTAAAGGGGGAAGAGAAGCCAACGTTAGTGACGTTCAACATTGTCACTAACGTTGGCCTAAGGACGCAACACACCACGTTAACTCCCACGTTAACTTGGTGAACGTGGGAGCTAACGTAAGAAGCAAGAGTGGTCGACAACGTTAGTGACACCCAACATTGTCACTAACGTTGGAAGCAACCACACAACCCCCTAAGGAGCCACGTTAACTTCCACGTTAACTTAGTTAATGTGGAAGCTAACGATGAGGAATGAATGATGAGCCAACGTTAGTGACACTCAACATTGTCACTAACGTTCCAATGTGCCCCTAGACCTCACATTAGAGTCCACGTTGACTAGGTTAACGTGGCTTCTAACGTGGCCTTGCCAAACTTCGAGAACGTTAGTGACACTCAACATTGTCACTAACGTTCCAATGTGCCCCTAGA
>NC_029791.2:89581764-89625227 GCF_000816755.2 Arachis ipaensis
TTCAACATTGTCACTAACGTTGGCCTAAGGATGCAACACACCACGTTAACTCCCACGTTAACTTGGTTAACGTGGGAGCTAACGTAAGAAGTGAGAGTTGTCGAGAACGTTAGTGACACTCAACATTGTCACTAACGTTGGAAGCAACCACACAACCCCCTAAGGAGCCACGTTAACTTCCACGTTAACTTAGTTAATGTGGAAGCTAACGATGAGGAATGAATGATGAGCCAACGTTAGTGACGTTCAACATTGTCACTAACGTTGGCAAACATTCATGAGTGGCCACGTTAGAGCCCGCGTTAACCTAGTTAACGTGGGCTCTAACGTGAGGCAAAGGGGTGCATTGGAACGTTAGTGAAAATGTTAAGTGCCACTAACGTTCTCGAACTTATACTTTCACTAAATGTTAACACCCCTAACGCCCTGAGCTAAAGTCTCTGACCACTTAGCACTTTCTCTCTGCAAGTAAAGCCAAGCCCAAATGAAGAAAAGAACTGCTTCAAACTCATGATCCAAAGGCCCAAGACTTGAAGAGCAAACTAGAGGCTGAGAAGAGTAGTATATATAGGAGTATCTTTGAATTGTTAAAAAAGTTCTGGAGGCGGGGAAAAAGAGAACTACTCTCTGTATTTTACCTTCTCTGCAATTTCTAGTTCTATGATGTATTCTCCATCTTTGTTTTCATTTTCAAGAGCTATGAACAATTAAACCCCTTTCATTGGGTTAGGGAGCTCTGTTGTAATTTGATGGATCAATACTAATTTTCATTATTCTTCTTCTATCTTTTCTCTTGATTTCACTTGAAAGCTTTCGATCTTCATCCAATTGAGTAGTTATCTTGGAAGAGAAGCTATTCAAACTTGGATCTCTTTTGAACCTTGAAAGAGGAATGAAGAGATAAAGCTAGAAATGTTTTCTCATGCTGGACCAAATTGGATTTGGATGGGTATGTGACTATAACCCTCTCAATACTTGATTTGGGAAATGCATGTGGTATAATCAGTGACCATACTTCATCTCTTCTCATGAGCAATTGACCAAGGAATTGGCTATTGATCCAGATTTGAGAGATTAAATTGCAAGAAATTGTAATTCAATCACTTAAGATTGCCAAGGAGATCAATGAGTGCATTGATTGAGGAAGAGATGAAAATGAACTTGATCCGGAGAATTGCAATATCTCCTAAGCCCAATGAACTCCCCATCCCTGATCTTACCCATTCTCTTTAATTTCTGCCATTTACTTTTATGAGCAAATCCCCCATTCCCATTTACAATTCTGCAATTTATTTTCAGTCATTTACTTCCAATCCTTTAATTCTAGCATTTACTTTTCTGTTATTTACATTCCCGCCATTTTATTTTCTGCAACTCTCAACCCAAATTCTGGATTCGCTCAACTAGAACATTCTTCTAATTAAAGTTGCTTGATCAATCAATCCCTGTGGGATTCGACCTCACTCTATTGTGAGTTTTTACTTGACGACAAATTCGGTATACTTGCCGAAGGGAGATTTGTTGTGAGACAAGTTTTCCGTGCATCACTCTCTAACTCAAACTAGCTTCTATTTATACACTCCCTATTTTTGGATTTTAGAATTTGGAGTGGGCTTTTTAATTTTGTGAGGAATTGGATTTTATTTTATTTTTGGACTCAAAATTGAGTCATGGTGCACTCTTAGGGCACGGCTCAGTTGAAAAACCAAATTGAGCGCCCAAACTTGCTTTCCTTGCCCAATTTGGTGCGCTGCCCCTTTGTCTGTGTCACTCTTTGATAGAGCTCAGTTGGAAAATTGAGCTGAGCTTTCTATTTTGTCCTTGGTGTGCCTAATTGTGCGCGTCCCAGCCCCTAGTCCGTGTCAATTTGTGCGCATTGTTTCCTCTTTGGTGTGCTTCCTAGCGTGCCAATGTGTGGGGAGTAGGGGGAGAGTAGCGCTCAGTTGGGAAAGCAAACTGAGCTCCCCATTATAGCGCCTTGCTTTGGGCTTCATGTTTCCAAGTTCGACCTTGGGGGAAGCTCTTGATGCCAATTTCTTTGTGGAGCAAGGAGGGGTAGCACATGCCTTGAGTGTCATGCTTCCAAGTTCAAACTATGGTGGATGCATCCTGGTGCTGATTTCCTTGAAAGAGTGGAGCACTCCTTCCTTGCTTTTCATGAAGCCCCCAGGTTCGAATCCTTGCCAAAGCCTTTTGGCCTATTTTCCTTGCAAGCTTTATAGCTTGAGGTCCCTTGTTCGAATCCCTTTGAGTGCATTTTAGCCAATTTTGGCTTATTTTCCTTGTAAGTAGCGCTCCTTCATTCCCTTGGGTCATGAGTTCGAGACTTGGTGGCTTCATTCCTTGGAATTGTGCTTTGAATTTATTTTGGAGAAGCCACGATAAAGTTCACTTAGTGAACTGAGCTTTATGCTTTTGCCTTGCTTTCTTGAATGCTCAGTTAACTAAGTTAACTTAGCTTTAGGCCTTGCTTCCTTTTTGGTTCCTTGTGAAGCTTGGTTCACCCATCCAACTTAGCTTCCTTCCTTTCTTGATGATGCCAAACTTTTCTTCTCCTTTGGCTACGCTTCTTGTTTCCTTTGGGCACGCTCCTTAGGCTACGCTTTTTTTATTTTTTTTTCTTTTCTTCACCTTCAAGTAATCAAAACAACCAATCAAAGTATCACCAAATTCACAAGGTTGAAAGTTCATTCAAAATTCAATAAATTCTATCTTAAACCTCATGATTTTGTGTCAATTAAAGGGTGGTTGATTGATTTAATCAAACTATGCAATTCCACTCCAAATCACTTATTTTCAATGCAAGAAAGTGCATAAAACCTAATGAAACAAGTGAAAAATGCTTGAAAAATTAGCATAAGATGACTTGTCATCACAACACCAAACTTAAACCTTGCTTGTCCCCAAGCAAGCACTAAACATGAGAGAAAATAAAATGAAATAGAGAAGTATGCATATCCATATTTAGCAGATAGTTGAACTTGGTTTATGGGGTTTTATGCAGACAATGATAGCTCCTTTATTAAGTGCTATTACATAAGATATGTTTCCCCAAAGGTTCACTAAGGTTGCTACTATAATGCTTCACTTTTGCTTGTTCCCTTGCTCATTTTTTTTCTTTCCTTATTTTGCTTAAGGAGCTTATCATTCATTGAAGGCTTGGTGGCAAATGTTGCAGCAGCCTTTTGGCTTAGTTTTTCTCAACATTCCCTCACCACAGACACATGGCTCACCTTTTTTTCCTAGGATCATTGAGGCCCAACATCTCTTTGGATTACTAAATCTTTTGTAGCTAGGTTGCTCTTGATAGTGGACTTTTGGTTGGCAATCCCAAATCAGTTGATCTAAGTGGCCAAGTTTCAAAATACTCCTCAGTACCTACTTGTCGAAGCATATCCTAGTACAAAAACACTACAGGCATGTGTCCTAGGGTCCAAGCTATTGGTGTCTAGCCTTATTGTTTATTTCTTTGCCAATTATTGGCTTTTCTCTTTCCTTTTCTTTCTGTTTTGATTCATTATTCAAGGGACTTTCATTAATTGACAATTTATAGCAGCAAACTAGTTCATACTTCAAGGAACATGTCATTATGTAGCATTTATTTCATGAGCTATGCATTCAATCAAACAATTACCACCACTAACTTTCAATCTAACTTTTGCAACATTGGACACTCACTTTTCTAAATCAAAAATTTTTCTTTTATTCAAGTAGATGGGAAACACTTTAGCCAGACATATAGGGACTCCCAATTTAAAATATTCCTCAACAACAGGATTAAATACAAATACAACATGTTGGGTTGCAGCTTTTTATTCTTCTTTATGTTGTGTACCTTTTGGGTCATAATGCAGACTGTCTTTAATTGTTGGTTATTTTCCTGCATAATCCTCAAAATTTGCTTGCTTTTCAAGCCCTTTAGGCAACTGATTAGTATACAAAGCTTATTTGTGGGCTTTTGAACTTACTTTGGTGTGTGAACACCAAACTTAGTCCTTTGCCAATGCTTCTTATGCAGCAATTTAACCCTATTTGATACCCTTCTATCTTTGCTAAAGGTAATAGAACCATAGAGTAGAAAATAGCAGATTGGTTAGCTAGTTTATCTGATTGCTTAAAGCTAGCATATTTTATGATGAGAATTTTTTTTTGGTGGAACACCAAACATAGAATCCTTCATTCTCTCTTAGATTGTTTTGGTGTGCAACACCAAACTTAGCTTCTTACAATACGGACGAAACTAATTAACCTTTTTATTGACATAGCTACGAAAAAAAACCACCTCAGGTTGGGTTGCCTCCCAACAAGCGCTTCTTTATTGTCACTAGCTTGAAATCTTTCATTCTTTGATGAATTTAGATTCTGAACCTCCTTTTCCTTGTCCCATTGTCCTCCTAAGTAAGGCTTTGCTTTGTGCCCATTTGCTATGAACTGACTTTTTGTTGCCTCATCTAACAGTTCAAGGCTTCCATAAGGGAGAACCTTTGTCACCAAGTAAGGGCCAGTCCATTTGGATTTGAGCTTGCTAGGGAAGATTTTGAGCCTGGAGTTATATAGGAGTACTTGTTGTCCTAGTTTGAACTCCTTCCTTGAGATCTTCTTGTCATGCCACCTCTTGGCCTTTTCCTTGTATATCTTAGCATTGTCATAAGCTTCTAGCCTAAACTCATCCAACTCATTTAGTTGTAGCAGCCTTTTCTCCCCTACTGCTTGAGAATCAAGGTTGAGAAGTTTAGTGGCCCAAAAAGCTTTATGTTCAAGCTCTACAGGGAGGTGACAATATTTGCCATATAACAGCTGAAAAGGGAACTTCCCAATCGGAGTTTTGAATGCTGTCCTGTATGCCCAAAGTGTATCTTCTAATTTTCTGGCCCAATCTTTCCTGGTTGCTCCCATAGTCTTCTCTAAAATCCTCTTCAATTCTCTATTTGCAAGCTCAGCCTGGCCATTGGTTTGAGGGTGGTATAGTGTGGCTACTTTATGAATCACTCAATATTTGTGAAGGAGTTTCTCCATCTGCTTGTTACAAAAATGACCCCCACCATCACTTACAAGTCCCTTAGGTACTCCATATCTAGTGAAAATATGCATCTTTAGGAATTGAAGAACAATTTGTTCATCACATGTGGTTGTGGCTATTGCTTCCACCCATTTTGAGAGATACTCCACTGCTACCAAAATATATTTGAAGGAGTAAGAAGGAGGGAAGGGCCCCATGAAATCTATGCCCCAAAGATCAAATAGCTCCACTTCAAGAATGAAATTTTGAGGCATTTCATTCCTTCTTGTCAATCCTCCAGTTCTTTGGCATTCATTACACTGGTGAACAAACTCCCTGGCATCCTTGAAGATGGTTGGCTAGTAAAATCTACTCTGTAGTATTTTAGTAGCTATTCTATCTGGTCCAAAGTGTCCACCATATGTTGAACCATAACAATGCCACAATATATCTCTCATTTAATTTTCAGGGACACACCTCCTAATCATTCCATCAGAACATCTCTTGAATAAAAAAGTTCGTCCCACAAGAACTTCCTTGCTTCATTGAGTAGCTTCTTCACTTGTTGCTTGGAAACTTCTTGAGGTATTTTCCTTCCCACTTTGAAATTTGCTATGTCAGCAACCAAGGTGCTTGTTGAACTTGGAAAAGGTGTTCATCAGGGAAATTCTCATTTACTTGCTATGGTCTATCTTGATTGACTTCTTGTGGCACTCTTGATAAATGATCTGCCACTTGATTTTCACTCCCCTTCCTATCTCTCACTTCAAATGATCTACCTAATGAGCCTTAGCTTTGAATCTTGTTTAGACATTAGGTACTTGAGAGCAGCATGGTCAGTATATACTATAACCTTTGAACCAATCAAGTATTGCCTAAACTTATCAAATGCATATACAATTGCCAAAAGCTTTTTCTCAGTGGTGGTATAATTTTTCTATGTTTCATTTAACACCTTGCTGGCATAATATATGACATGGTGCATCGTATCTTTCTTTTACTCCAGTACGGCACCAATAGCAAGGTCACTTGCATCACATATACGTTCAAAAGGTAAGTTCCAATCAGGGGGTGTGATAATTGGTGCTGTAATGAGTTTTCTCTTTAAAGTTTCAAAGGCATGTTTGCAGTTGTCATCAAATATGAAGGGGCTATCAATCATTAGCAAATTGCTTAATGGTTTTGCTATCTTTGAAAATTCTTTAATGAACCTCCTGTAAAAGCCAGCATGCCCAAGAAAAATCCTTACTGCTTTCACATTAGCAGGTATAGGAAGTTTTTCAATAATTTCTATTTTAGCTTTATCAACTTCTATACCTTTGCATGACACTTTATGCCCAAGAACTATCCCTTTCGGAACCATGAAATGGCATTTTTCCCAATTCAATACCAGGTTAGTTTCTTGGCATCTTTTTAAAACAAGAGTTAAATGATGCAAGCAAGTGTTAAATGAATTGCCAAAGATGGAAAAATCATCCATGAAGACTTCTAAAAATTTTTCCACCATATCAGCCAAAATGGGAAGCATACACCTTTGAAAGGTGGCTGGGGCATTGCATAGCCCAAATGGCATCCTCCTGTAGGCGAAAACTCCAAATGGACATGTGAAGGAAGTCTTTTCTTGATCCTTGGGATCCACCACTATTTGATTGTACCCAAAATACCCATCCAAGAAGCAATAATAGGCCTGGCCGGCCAATCTTTCCAGCATCTGATCAATGAATGGGAGAGGGAAGTAATCTTTCCTTGTTGCATCATTCAACTGTCTATAGTCTATGCACATCCTCTATCCAGTCACTGTCCTGGTAGGGATCAACTCATTCTTCTCATTGGTGATGACTGTCATTCCTCCTTTTTTTGGTACAACTTGAACCGGGCTCACCCATGAGCTGTCAGAGATTGGAAAGATTATCCCAGCATTCCATAGCTTTATGACTTCTTTTTGAACTACCTCCTTCATGGCTGGGTTGAGCGATGTTTGGGGTTGAACTACAGGCTTTGATTCTTCTTCCAACAGAATTTTATGCATACAAATGGCTGGGCTAATGCCTTTGATATCCTCAATTGTCCAACCCAAGACTGTTTTGTGAGTTTTCAATACTTCAATCAACCTTGTTTCATCTTCCATGTTCAAGGAGGAGTTTATGATTACTGGCAATGCTTCTACTTCCCAAGAAACACGTACTTGAGGTGAGGAGGAAGAGGCTTCAACTCCTGTTTTGGCTTATCCTCTTTCTTGTCTTCAATGGATATTTCTACTACTTCCTCTTTTTATTCCTCCTGGTGCTCTTGATAATTGGCTTCAAACATTTCTTCTACCAAGCTTTCTATCATATCCATCTTCATGTAGTTTTCTTGCTCAAAGGGATGTTGCATTGATTTGAAAACATTGATGACCATTTGCTCATTGTGCACCCTGAAGGTCATTTCTCCTTTTTCTACATCAATAGTAGCTCTTGCTGTAGCTAGAAATGGTCTTCCCAAAATGATTGAGTTGTTTCCTTCCCCTTCTATGTCCAAGATCACAAAGTCTGCAGGGAAGATAAATTCTCCAACCTTAACTAGAAGATTTTTCAAAATTCCATTGGGTGTCTTGATTGATCTATCGGCCATCACTAGTGACATCCTGGTTGGTTTGATTTCTTCTATAGCAAGCTTTCTCATCATTGAGAGAGGCATCAAGTTGATGCTGGCCCCTAAATCACATAGAGCGTTCTCCAATGTCATCTTGCCTATGGTGCATGAAACCACAAAGCTCCCTGGATCTTTAAGATTTGGTGGGATACCCCTTTGGATCACGGCACTACATTCTTCAGTGAGCATAATGGTCTCCTTCTCATGCCAACTTCTCTTCTTGTTAATGAGTTTCTTTCGGAATTTTGCATATAGAGGCATCTGCTCTAATGCTTCAGCCAAGGAAATATTGATCTCCAATTTCTTGAAGACTTCAAGGAATTTGGGGAAGTGTTGTTCCTTTGTTTTCTTGTTGAATCTCTGAGTATATGGTAGTGGGGGTGTGAAAGCCTTCAATGCCTTCTTCTGCCCTTGAGATGCTTCCTCCATTACTTGTTTCCCTTTCCTTGGATCCTGTGGCTGGTCATCCTTCTCTTCAAGCTTCTCTTGAGCTTGTTTGCTTGCTGTCACTTCTTTGTTGTTGGCTTCCTCTTTCTCAGCTTATTTCCTATCATTGTCCATGGGCCTCTTGTTATCTTCTTTGTTGCTCACCAAGATCTTTCCACTCCTCAGTTGGATGGCTTTGCATTCCTCTTTAGGATTTGGAATGGTATCACTTGGGAGTGAGCTTGTTGGCCTTTCAATCACAATTTTCTTAGATAATTGTCCCATCTGTCTTTCTAGGTTCCTTATTGACGCTTCCTGGTTCTTGCTTGTTATCTCTTGGTTTTTTAGCATCTTTTCTAGTAACATCTCCAAGTTAGAAATTTTTTGTGTGTCCTGTGATGCTTGTGGCTGGTTGTGAGATGGTAAAGGTTGATGGTAGGTATTTTGGTTAGTGGTTTGGTTATTGGGTGGATAGTAGCTGGAATTTGGGTGGTTGTTTTAGGGTTTTCTATATGGATTATGGTTTGTGTTTTGCTGGTTACTGTTTTGGTTATTTCTTGAGTTGTTTTGGTTTGAATTTCTTTGCCATGTTTGTTGGTTTTGATTGTGGTTATCTCCCCATTTTAGGTTTGGGTGATTCTTCCAGGATGGGTTATAAGTGTCACCATAGACCTCATTTTGTCTAGAACCTTGGTTATTCACATACTGAATCTCTTCTTACTATTGATCTTCTTGATTCTCTTTATTTTTCCCCTATGTGGTTGATGGTTGGCTTGTGTTTACTGTTGTAACTTGGAGGTTATCAATCCTTTTAGCCATTTGCTTAAATTGTTGTTGGATTTGCTGCTACATTATCTTGTGTTGAGCTAGGATTGTGTCTACTCCTTCCAACTCTAGCACTCCTTTTCTTTGAGATGGTTGGCGTTGTCTCTGATGGCCAAAGAAATATTGATTGTTTGCCACCATATCAATGAGATTTTGAGCCTCCTCTGCTGTCTTCATCAATTGTAAGGAGCCTCCTGCTGAGTGATCTAGTACTTCTTGAGCCTTCATAGTCAAACCTTCATAGAAATTTTGAAGGATGTCCCATTCATTAAACATCTCAGGGGGACATTTTCTAATCAGAGCCATGTACCTCTCTCATACTTCATAGAGAGATTCAACATCCATTTGTGTGAAGTTTTGCACCTCAGTTTTGAGCCTGATGATCCTTTGAGGGGGGTAAACTTTGGCCAAAAATTTATTCACTAGATCCTCCCAGCTAGTGATGCTTCCTTGTGGAAAGGTTTCAAGCCATTGAGCAGCTTTGTCCCTCAATGAGAATGGAAACATAGCAGTTTATATGTCTCTGGATGTACACCATTGGATTTGACAATATCACAGATCCTCAGAAAAGTGGATAAGTGTTGGTTTGGATTTTCAAGTGGCCCTCCTCCATAGGAGCAGTTATTTTATACTAAAGTGATGAGTTATGGCTTCAATTCAAAGTTATTTGCATTGACATTTGGGGTAAGGATGTTACTCCCACAATGTCTAGGATTTGCAAATGTATAAGAAGCCAATACTCTCCTTGGTGGTTGACCATTGTTGTTGGCCACTCCTATTAGTGGATTTGTTGGATTTGTTGAGTGTTCCTCCATCTCTTGGAATTCTTCCTCTGACTCCTCTTCTCCAACAATGCCTTTCCCTCTTTCTTTTCTTCTTAACCTTCGAAGAGTTCTTTCGTCAGTTTCACAGAAGGTAGGGATCCCTCTCCTTGCCGCTGTCATAAAACCACAACAACAAAAAACACAAGAGCACTCTGTAGCTTGAGTGCCGTGAGAGTTAGTAGAGACAAAGTCTCAAATAGTTAGTGTGCTAGTTAAAATAAAAAGAAAATAAACAAAAATAAAGAAAAAGTGCTTAATCTAGACCACCACCTTACTTAATCATTGTCAATCTAATCAATCCCCGGCAACGGCGCCAAAAACTTGATGTATGGAAAACGATCCAACACAAAACTCACCGGCAAGTGTACCGGGTCGCATCAAGTAATAATAACTCACGTGAGTGAGGTCGATCCCACAGGGATTGAAGGATTGAGCAATTTTAGTTAGGTGGTTAATTTAGTCAAGAAAACAAGTGTTGATTTGGGTGATTTGTATCCAACAGAAGCTAAATTGCGTGAAATTTAAAGGGAGAGGGGAAATTTGCAGTAAATTAAAGAGCAAAGGAAATAAAGAAATTGAATCTTAAAGTGCAAGTAATATAAATTTATAGAAACTTAGATTGCAAGAAATGTAAATAACTGAAGCTTTAAGTGCAAGAAATGTAAATTGTTTGAACCATAAAGGGTTTTGGGAGCTAGGATTGCAGAAATTAAACAAAAGACAGTAAACAGCAATCAACAGAAGAATAAAAGATGACTTGAATTGAAACAGATCTCAAACAGAAGAGTTAAATTGCTTGAAGAATCAAACAACAAATGAATCAAACTTAAATTGCAGATTCTCACTAAGAGAGTAAAGATCTCAGGGGTCAAGAGACTAGAAAACAAGTCTAGATCTCAATACCTTCCTTGATCCAACTAAGAACAATTGTAGAGGAAGTAGAGATGAAAACCAGTAGAGAAACTTAGATCAAAATCACAATTCATTGAAATATGTAGAAACATAAACAGAAAGAGATCTCAAGGTGAGATTGAAACAGAATTTCTTCAATTCTCCACCCAAGACTCAAAACAAAGATGAAGAGAGTAGAGGCAAGAACAAAGAAGAAGAGAATTCAATTCTCTTCTTAATTCCCAAACCTCTAAAGCTAGAAAACAAAATTGAAAATTCAAAAGTAAGCAAAAAAGTTCTCTCTAACTCAAACTAGCTTCTATTTATACACTTCCTATTTTTGGATTTTAGAATTTGGAGTGGGCTTTTTAATTTTGTGAAGAATTGGATTTTATTTTATTTTTGGACTCAAAATTGAGTCATGGTGCACTCCCAGGGCACGGCTCAGTTGAAAAACCAAAATGAGCGCCCAAACTTGCTTTCCTTGCCCAATTTGGTGCGCTACCCCTTTGTCCGTGTCACTCTTTGATAGAGCTCAGTTGGAAAATTGAGCTGAGCTTTCTATTTTGTCCTTGGTGTGCCTAATTGTGCACGTCCCAGCCCCCTTGTCCGTGTCAATTTGTGTGTATGGTTTCCTCCTTGGTGTGCTTCCTAGCGTGCCAATGTGTGGGGAGTGGGGGGAGAGTAGCGCTCAGTTGGGAAAGCAAACTGAGTTCCCCATTGTAATGCCTTGCTTTGGGCTTCATGTTTCCAAGTTTGAACCTTGGGAGAAGCTCTTGATGCCAATTTCTTTGTGGAGCAAGGAGGGGTAGCTCATGCCTTGAGTGATATGCTTCCAAGTTCGAACCATGGTGGATGCATCTTGGTGCTGATTTCCTTGGAAGAGTGGAGCGCTCCTTCATTGATTTTCATGAAGCCCCCAGGTTCGAATCCTTGCCAAAGCCTTTTGGCCTATTTTCCTTGCAAACTTTGTAGCTTGAGGTCCCTTGTTCGAATCCCTTTGAGTGCATTTTAGCCAATTTTGGCTTATTTCCCTTGTAAGTAGCGCTCCTTCATTCCCTTGGGTCATGAATTCGAGACTTGGTGGCTTCATTCCTTGGAATTGTGCTTTGAATTTATTTTAGAGAAGCCACAATAAAGTTCACTTAGTGAACTGAGCTTTATGCTTTTGCCTTGCTTTCTTGAATGCTCAGTTAACTAAGTTAACTTAGCTTTAGGCCTTGCTTCCTTTTTGGTTCCTTGTGAAGCTTGGTTCACCCACCCAACTTAGCTTCCTTCCTTTCTTGATGATGCCACGCTTTTATTCTCCTTTGGCTATGCTTCTTGTTTCCTTTGGGCACGCTCCTTAGGCTACACTTTTCTTATTTTTTTTCTTTTCTTCACCTTCAAGTAATCAAAACAACCAATCAAAGTATCACCAAATTCACAAGGTTTAAAGTTCATTCAAAATTCAATAAATTCTATCTTAAACCTCATGATTTTGTGTCAATTAAAGGGTGGTTGATTGATTTAACCAAACTATGCAATTCCACTCCAAATCACTTACTTACAATGCAAGAAAGTGCATAAAACATAATGAAACAAGTGAAAAATGCTTGAAAAATTAGCATAAGATGACTTGTCATCACATCACCAAACTTAAACCTTGCTTGTCCCCAAGCAAGCACTAAACATGAGAGAAAATGAAATGAAATAGAGAAGTATGCATATCCTTATTTAGTAGATAGTTGAACTTGGTTTATGGAGTTTTATGCAGACATTGATAGCTCCTTTATTAAGTGCTATTACATAAGATATGTTTCCTCAAAAGGTTCACTAAGGTTACTGCTATAATGCTTCACTTTTGCTTGTTCCCTTGCTCATTTTTTTTCTTTCCTTATTTTGCTTAAAGAGCTTATCATTCATTGAAGGCTTGGTGGCAAATGTTGCAGCAGCCTTTTGGCTTAGTTTTTCTCAACATTCCCTCACCACAGACACATGGCTCACCTTTTCTTCCTAGGATCATTGATGCCCAGCATCTCTTTGGATTACTAAATGTTTTGTAGCTAGGTTTCTCTTGATAGTGAACTTTTGGTTGGCAATCCCAAATCAGTTGATCTAAGTGGCCAAGTTTCAAAATACTCCTCAGAACCTACTTGTCCAAGCATATCCTAGTACAAAAATACCACAGGCATGTGTCATAGGGTCCAAGCTATTGGTGTCTTGCCTTATTGTTTATTTCTTTGCCAATTATTGGCTTTTCTCTTTCTTTTTCTTTCCGTTTTGATTCATTGTTCAAGGGACTTTCATTAATTGACAATTTATAGCAGCAAACTAGTTCATACTTCAAGGAACATGTCATTATGCAGTATTTATTTCATGAGCTATGCATTCAATCGAACAATTACCACCACTAACTTTCATTCTAACTTTTGCAACATTGGACACTCACTTTTCTAAATCAAACATTTTTCTTTTATTCAAGTAGAAGGGAAACAAAACAAAATTCAAGCAAATGAAGGATGACAAGATTATGCAGATAGCATTCTTTAGCAAATATTTCCACTTGCAACTAGATGAACACTTTAGCCAGACATATAGGGACTCCCAATTTAAAATATTCCTCAACAACAGGATTAAATACAAATACAACCTGTTGGGTTGCAGCTTTTCATTCTTCTTTATGTTGTGTACCTTTTGGGTCATAATACAGACTGTCTTTAATTGTTGGTTGTTTTCCTGCATAATCCTCAAAAGTTGCTTGCTTTTCAAGCCCTTTAGGCAACTGATTAGTATGCAAAGCTTATTTGTGGGCTTTTGAACTTACTTTGGTGTGTGAACACCAAACTTAGTCCTTTGCCAATGCTTCTTATGCAGCAATTTAACCCTATGTGAGACCCTTCTGTCTTTGCTAAAGGTAATAGAATCATAGACTAGAAAACAGCAGATTGGTTAGCTAGTTTATCTGATTGCTTGAAGCTAGCATTATGCAGAAGGTGAGAATATGTTTTATGATGAGAATTTTTTTTTGGTGGAACACCAAACTTAGAATCCTTTATTCTCTCTTAGATTATTTTGGTGTGCAATGATAAACCCCAATTTTGTGGTTTATCTTGTGCTTAATTTGGGGATTTTATCACCTTTTCCCACATTTATTCAATTAAATAGCATGATTTTATAATTCTCCCTTGATTTGTGCTTAAGTGTAAAAACATGCTTTATAGGCCCTAAAATTGGTGATTTTATTTCACTTTAATTCCATTCGATGCCTTGATGTGTTTGTTGAGTGATTTCAGGTTCATAAGGCAAGTATTGGATGGAAGGAATGAAGAAAAAGCATGCAAAGTGTGAGAACTCATGAAGAAATGAAGGAACCGTAAAGCTGTCAAGCCTGACCTCTTTGCACAAAATCGACCATAACTTGAGCTACACAGGTCCAAACGAGGCGGTTCCAGTTGCGTTGGAAAGCTAACATCCGATGCTTCAAAATGATAGAAAAATTTCTATATGTTACTTCGCGCTCAGGGGCGCGCACGCGCCATGTACGCGAGGGCGCCGATTCTGCCGTGGGTCCACTTTAATGAAATCGCCCCCAGCGATTTTGCAGCTCATTTTGGACCCAACCAACCCATTTATGATGCTATTTCATGCAGAATTCAAGCTTGGGCAAGGGGGAGCAATTAGTTGTAGGTTTAGCATCATGTAGTATAGTTTCTAGAGAGAGAAGCTCCCTCTTCTCTCTAGAATTAGGTTAGGATAGTTTAATTTCATCTTAAATCTAGCTTTGATTTCATGTTTTCATCTTGTTTCCTTTGTGATCTCTTGCTCCTACTACTTGATTCTCATGTGTTAATTTCCCTTTTTGCTACCTTTTGTGATGATGAACTCATGTTGGATTTGGTTTATGATTAATCAATTTATGATTCATGTTCCTTTATTGTTGATTTGAATTGTTGTTGTTTAACTCCTTGCAATTGAGTAGTGTGGATTTACTTTCCTTGCTATTTTGCTATGCTTTCCATTTATACCCACCAAGTGTTTGACAAAATGCTTGGTTGGGCCTTAGAGTAGATTTTTGAGCATTCTTGGCTTGGAGAGAGTAATTAGGCAATCTTGAGTCATGAAAACCCAACTCATGTTGGTGATCTAGAGTTGTTAGCTAATATTGTTTCCATTGACACTAATCTTTTGCTAATTTAATTAGTGAGTTGATTAGGACTTTTAGATTGAGATTAGCTAGTCTTGTTAGACTTTCTCTCATGGAAGATAATATGATACCTTATTCCAATGTTGGAGATGACGTAATAAGATAAATTCTAGTTATTATTGTTGTATGATTGATTAATCTTGTTTGACTTTCTCCCTATTTGTTGGAGTTGACTGAATAAGATGAATTAATCATTGCATGACTAGGATAGAAAGCCTATGATATCAATCTTTGCCATGAATGTCTCTCTCTTTATTAATTGCTTTCTTTATTTTTCTTGTCATTTATTTTATTGCCCCTTTAATCAACCAAACCCCCCTTACATCATTCATAGCCAATAATTGACCACTTCATTGCAATTCCTTGTGAGACGACCCGGAGTCCAAAATACTCCAGTTAATTCTTATTTGGGGTTTGTTAATTGTGACAACCAAAATTTTTGATGTGGGAATTGTTTGTTGGTTTAGAACTATGCTTACAACGAAGTTCTTATTTCTAGAAGAGAAATTCTAGACCATCGAGCAAAACTCGTTCATCAAAATGGCGCCGTTGCCGGGGAGTTGCAATGGTGTTATGTTATTGGTTATTGTATATATGTGAATATTGTGAATAGCTTGATTTTTGGATTGCTTGTTAGTTTTTGCTAGTTTTAGGACTTTGTTTCATTATTTCTTGTTAGCTCTTATTTCTTATTTTCACTTTTCACTATGAATTCTCACTTTGGCTACGAGTGTGATTTCAACTATGTTGTAGGAAATGGGAACTTCAATGAGGATGTGTATCAAGGATGGGATGATCAAAGGTGGGAGGAGCCATATGCATATGATCAATCCTCATGGCAACAACCTCCACCAATGCACTATGAAGAGGAGCCATCTATGATGCATACCAATCCAATGGTTATGGTGAATCCCCTTGTGACTTCCAAGAACCACCACCATATACCTATGAGCCATATCCTCAACATAGCCATCAACCATACTCACACGCCACCTTTCACCAACCATCTTCATATGACCCTAATCCATACCCACCATACCAACAATCATATGAGCCATATGAACCACACATGGAGCCACCACCACTCCAACATCAACATTTTCAAGAGCCACCCCCTCCATACTATTACCAAGTAGAACCACCTCCAACGCATGCAAATTTTCAACCACAAGATGAACTCTACTTTCCACCACAATTCTACCAAGAAGAACCACCTTCCAACTATAATACCTTTCCCCTAAACAATGAACCTTCTCTTCTACCATCACCTCCCGATGAAGCCTCTATGCTAGAATTAAGGGATCTTGAATCCCATATCTTAAGGCAACACGAGGAAGATGAAAAGAATTTTGAAGAGTTAAGAGCAAAAATGGCCATCATGGTAGAAGTCATTATCAACATAGTCTCATCCCGCCTAAGCCTATGCGATCAAGGCACTTCCATTGTGGAATGTGGAGAAACAACGAAGAAGCTTAGTGAGGGAATGAACTTGAAGCTCCAAGGAGAAGAAGAGGAGTTAAAGCAAGAAATGCAACAAGAGGAGGAGGTAGAGATTATTGAACAAGAGGAAGAAGTAGTTGAAGACTTAGGAGTTGCGGAACCACCTTGGGAATCTAGGATTGAAGATAACCCCTTCAAGATGATTGAATTTGATGCTAAGGAGGAATATGCACAACCTCCAAGGCATATCCCTTATGAAGTATCGGATAGGATATAGCAAGAATTGAGTCCCCTTGGTGATGAAGATCAAGCATCAAGTCTTAGTGGTGAAGAATCCTTTGAGCATGAAGAACTTTTTCCCGATGAGATGGAAAGTAATGTGGAGGTAAATGTCTCTCATCCTCCCATTTATGATTTGAGTAAGGGAAAAAGGGTTGGATAAAATTGTTGAACAAGGGATTGAAATTAAGAGATCTTGTGAAGAGGTGGAAGTCCTTAGAAAAAGAAGGATGGGAATTGAATACGCCTTGTCAAGACCCTTGGAATCACCTTTGCCTAGGTTGCCATCTACACCTTCATTTGAGTGGATGAAACTCATTTCTATTATCTTTATTATCCCACTCGAATATGGCTTGCTTGAAACGGATGGTCAACTTAGGATGCTTTATGGGATGAAGCGTAAAAGAAAGATGTTTCGTGGTTGGCGTTGCAAATCAAGGCTCATTATGGTTGAAGTTTCATGGAGTAAAGGTTGGACTAGTGCTCAATTAGATGGGTCTAGGAGAAAAAATTCGTGCTTTTATGAAAATTCATCTCTCTTGCCACCCAGAGGAAACCACCATGATCAACTCAAAGACGGGTGTGAAAACAAAGTGTGGGATCCCGGATCGCACAAGGAAGATCAACTTTGGGAGCCCATGATTTGTGAAGAACTCCATCAAAGCTTGGAGTTATTAACTTTGAATGATGAAGCACAATTGAAGTCCAAGCATTGGTAGATGTTCAAGGATGGATTCAAGCACCAGCCACCTTGATGAAGAGCTCCCCATAAGTCCAACTTAAGAACAATAAACAAAAGTTCTAGGTGGGAGACACCCCACCATGGTAAACTCTTTCTTTTTTCCCTTTTGTACATATTGGTAAAATAAGTTTAATTTCATGTTTTGTTTGATTAGTTGAGTTTAATTGGAAGTATAGTAGGTTAAATAAGGTTTTATGATGTTTTGATAGTCGTTTGGAGGTTTGGAATGCTTGGTTTGGTGCAAAAACATAGAAAAATTTTGAAAAACAGAGCACCACCCACGCACACGCGCACTACACGCGTACGCGTGAATAAAGCAATTTCGGCCATCCATGCAGACGCGCCATGTACGCGTGTGCGTGGATTGAATTTTTCCACTTCCCATACATTCACCCGAGAGTTGTGCTTGAAGTGTGCCAACTCTGTACCCAAAGGCACGCGAACGCGTACCTTGTGCGTCCGCGCCGACTCTCTGCTTCGCCATGCACGCGTATGCGCACTGCACGCGTACGCGTCGCTTTCATTTCGTCAATCCACGTTTACGCGTACATGACGCGCACGCGTGGATTGCCCTGTTTCACTCATCTTCTTTTCTTCTCCTCTTTCCATTTCGTTCCTTCTTCTCTTTTCTTTTCCACTCTTAAAACATCATCCAACACTACCAAGCATCATGTAGCACCATTTCTTTTAGTTAGTTAGTTAGTTTAATTTTTGTTTTCCATTATAAGTGTTGGATTACTAATCTTGTTTACCATTTACTGCTGCTTATTACTAATGGGATGTTAGTTTAACATCATTGTCGTTATTGTCATTGTTGGATTCCTTTGTTGAGGTTGCAATTTATTACTTGGTTTGGAATTTTTCATGTTTAACACTTTTGAATACCAAGTACTTGTTACATTGCCTTCATGCATCTTACCTCTTTGAATTGCATGTTTTGGCCACCATGCATTCATCATCTATTGTTAGGCAATTGTACATTATCAATGCATTTTTTTTAGGATGCTTGTTGTAATTGATCATCACCTATTTCATGCATTGAGATTGTGGAATTGTGAAATTGGATCGAAAGCTTACCTAGTGACGTATTTTTGAGCTTTTCAAGCTTTGTGGACCATGCTTTCTATGTGATTGATTTTGTTTTACTTCTACATCCTTTTCCTAAGTTCCATAGCATCCATGTGTTTCACCTCTATGTCACTTAGGTGTTGCAACAACTTCAACATCTGTCATTGATTGTTGTGTGAGTTTCATATACCATTTTGTTCACTAAGTCTACCTACACATCAATCAATGTTCATGCATTATCCAATTTCAGAATCGCTTGATTTTTTGCTTGAATGCTTTTATGCTTCTTCACTACTTGTTGGGTTGTTTTATCCTACAAGTCTTTTAAAGTATCTCAAGCACACTAGAATGAGTGAAGTGCATGTTTTATTTTGTATAATTGTGACATGATTTTTAAATACTAGAGTGTGAGTTCTAAACCGCATGCAAGTTAGAACCCATACAACTATTTTTCATTATTGTCAAACCAATTCACTCATTCAATTCTAGTGATTTACCTCATTTCAACAATCCATGCTTCCTTGCTTGTGCATTTACTTGTCTTATTATCTCCTGTTTTCTATATTCAGGATGAGTCATCATAAGCAAAAATGGAAGCGAGAGAAGAACACGCAGCATCGGTTTACCTACCAACTGAAGGTAGCAACTTGGAAAGTCGCCGTACCCCCTTGCTCATCTTTGAGTGCACCGAGGACGGTGCAAACTTTTAAGTGTGGGGAGGTCGTCCGACCGCTCGGCATTTTTGGGTGACAAGTTTCTAATCCCAACACTTTTGCATTTCATTTTAGGATTTTTAGTTGCATTTTCTTATTTTTCATATGTATATATTAAGCTTAGTCAAAATCATGATATTTTCCAAGGATTTTATCTATAGGGCACACCACCCCAATTAATTGAAAAAAATTTTTTTAGAACTTGCTTGAATTATATACTTTGTGGATCATGTCTTGAGCTGAGAACACAAGCATGTAAGTTTTAAGCCTTAATTGTGTGGTTACATCATATAACCACTTATTTTCATTCTTGTGTGCATTATTCTCTTCCTATGATTGTAATCTTTGATTTGTTTAATTCTATATGTCCATTATTTTGTGTATACATGCATTTATATGATTGAGGCCATTGTTCAAATAGCTTACTTACCCAAATAGCCTACCTTTTATCTTCCATTGTTAGCCAATCTTGAGCCTATGCTTAACCCATTTGTTCTTAATTGTAACACATTACAAGCTTAAGTGAAAAACAATAAATGTCCCTTGTTTGGATCTTTGATTAGCTTAGGCTAGTGAGAGTGTTTATCATTTGATTTTGGGAGAGTTGGGAACATTGGGTAGAGTTAAAAGTATGTTTTTGTAATTGTGTTGAGAATCTTAGGACTTGGGTACATACTCATGTATTAATCATGTGTAAACCATATGCATTGATACTCTTGTATATATTTTACTTTGAAAAAAAAGAAAAAAAAAATATATATATATATAAGAAGAAAAAAAAGAAAATATATAGAAAAGAAAGAAAAAGAATTACAATAAAAAGGGGACAAAATGCCCCAAAACAAGGTTCAATAAAAGTCAATGCATATGGGTGGTGATCAGAAAAGAGAATGCATGAGTGTGTGAAAAAGTGAAGAATGGGTAGTTAGGTTTATTTAGAATTGTATAGGTTGTCATAGGTTAGGTGGGAAGTTTAAGTTAATCAAAGATTCGAATTTCAAGCTCACTTGACCATATGCATCCTACCTTGACCCTAGCCCCATTACAACCCATGGGAAAGCCCTCATGATATTTGTATGCATGCATGAAATAATTGTTGATTGTTAGATGAAAAACAAATCTTGGAAAGCATGATTAGGGGAGAATTGAGTGAATCAACCCCATACACTTGAGTGACTAGAGCGGATACACATCCGGTGAGGGTTCGATTGCTCAATTACATGTTTCCACCCATAATCATCTTTTCTTGCAAGTTTGGAAAATCTTTTTAATAATTCAATTCAATTGTGGGTTTGATTTGATTGCTATGACTTTAATCCTTGTACTTAAATATGTTTTCTTGGAAATTGACTTGTTTTGACCAAGTGGATGCATTCACGTAGATAGATTGCATATAGTTAGTTTGCATTGAATAAATGTGATACCCCTTGCTTCTTTCTTAATTTTAGCATGAGGACATACTTAGTTTAAGTGTGGGGAGATTTGATAAACCCCGATTTTGTGGTTTATCTTGTGCTTAATTTGGGGGATTTTATCACCTTTACCCACATTTATTGAATGAAATAGCATGGTTTTGTAATTCTCCCTCGATTTGTGCTTAAGTGTAAAAACATGCTTTTTAGGCCCTAAAATTGGTAATTTTAATTCACTTTAATTCCATTCGATGCCTTAATGCGTTTGTTGAGTGATTTCAGGATCATAAGGCAAGTATTGCATGGAAGGAATGAAGAAAAAGCATGCAAAGTGGGAGAACTCATGAAGAAATGAAGGAACCGTAAAGCTGTCAAGCCTGACCTCTTTGCACTCAATCGACCATAACTTGAGCTACAGAGGTCCAAATGAGACGGTTTCAGTTGCGTTGGAAAGCTAACATCCGGGGCTTCGAAATGATAGAAAATTTGCCATATGTTATTTCACGCTCAGGGGGGTGCACCAGCCATGTACGCGAGCGCACCGATTCTGCCGTGGGTCCACTTTAATGAAATCGCCCCCAGCGATTTTGCAGTTCATTTTGGGCCCAATCCAACCCATTTCTGATGCTATTTGATGTAGAATTCAAGCTTGGGCAAGGGGGGAGCAATTAGTTGTAGGTTTAGCATCTTGTAGTATAGTTTCTAGAGAGAGAAGCTCCCTCTTCTCTCTAGAATTAGGTTAGGATAGTTTAATTTCATCTTAAATCTAGCTTTGATTTCATGTTTTCATCTTGTTTCCTTTTTGATCTCTTGCTCCTACTACTTGATTATCATGTGTTAATTTCCCTTTTTGCTACCTTTTGTGATGATGAACTCATGTTGGATTTGGTTTATGATTAATGCAATTTATGATTCATGTTCCTTTATTGTTGATTTGAATTGTTGTTGTTTAACTCCTTGCAATTGAGTAGTGTGGATTTACTTTCCTTGCTATTTTGCTATGCTTTCCATTTATACCCACCAAGTGTTTGACAAAATGCTTGGTTGGGCCTTAGAGTAGATTTTTGAGCATTCTTGGCTTGAAGAGAGTAATTAGGCAATCTTGAGTCATGAAAACCCAACTCATGTTGGTGATCTAGAGTTGTTAGCTAATATTGTTTCCATTGACACTAATCTTTTGCTAATTTAATTAGTGAGTTGATTAAGACTTTGGGATTGAGATTAGCTAGTCTTGTTAGACTTTCTCTCATGGAAGATAATATGATACCTTCTTCCAATGTTGGAGATGACGTAATAAGATAAATTCTTGTTATTATTGTGGTATGATTGATTAATCTTGTTTGACTTTCTCCCTATTTGTTGGAGTTGACTGAATAAGATGAATTAATCATTGCATGACTAGGATAGAAAGCCTACGATCTCAATCTTTGCCATGAATGTCTCTCTCTTTATTAATTGCTCTCTTTATTTTTCTTGTCATTTATTTTATTACCCATTTAATCAACCAAAACCCCCTTACATCATTCATAGCCAATAATTGACCACTTCATTGCAATTCCTTGTGAGACGACTCGGAGTCCAAAATACTCCGGTTAATTCTTATTTGGGGTTTGTTAATTGTGACAACCAAAATTTTTGATGTGGGAATTGTTTGTTGGTTTAGAACTATGCTTACAACGAAGTTTTTATTTCTAGAAGAGAAATTCTAGACCATCGAGCAAAACTCGTTCATCATGCAACACCAAACTTAGCTTATTGCAATACAGATGAAACTAATTAACCTTTTTATTGAAATAGCTACGAAAAAAAAACTACCTCAGGTTGGGTTGCCTCCCAACAAGCGCTTCTTTATTGTCACTAGCTTGACATCTTTCATTCTTTGATCAATTTAGATTTTGAATCTCCTTTTCCTTGTCCCATTGTCCTCTTAAGTAAGGCTTTGCTCTGTGCCCATTTGCTGTGAACTGACCTTTTGTTGCCTGGTATGCAAAATCGTGATTGTTCATTCCTTGGTAACGGCGTCAAAAACTTTATACGCACGTTCATAATCTTAATTCTTTGTCACAACTTTGCACAACTAACCAGCAAGTGCACTGGGTCGTCCAAGTAATAAACCTTACGTGAGTAAGGGTCGATCCCAAGGAGATTGTCGGCTTGAAGCAAGCTATGGTCACCTTGTAAATCTCAGTCAGGCAGATTCAAATGGTTATAGAGTTTTAATAATTAAATTATAATTAAAATATAAAATAGGATAGAAATACTTATGTAATTTATTGGTGAGAATTTCAGATACGCGTATGGAGATGCTTTTGTTCCTTCTGAACCTCTGCTTTCCTACTGTCTTCATCCAATCCTTCATACTCCTTTCTATGGCAAGCTTTATGTAGGGCATCACCGTTGTCAATGGCTACTTCCCGTCCTCTCAGTGAAAATGGTCCAAAATGCGCTGTCACCGCACGGCTAATCATCTGTCGGTTCTCGATCATGCTGGAATAGGATTCAGTAATCCTTTTGCGTCTGTCATTACGCCCAACACTCGCGAGTTTGAAGCTCGTCACAGCCATCCCTTCCCAGATCCTACTCGGAATACCACAAGTAAGGTTTAGACTTTCTGGATCTCAAGAATGGCCGCCAATAATTCTAGCCAATACCACGAAGACTCTGATCTCAGATCAAGAGGCTAAGAGATACACATTCAAGCTTGTTTACATGTAGAATGGATGTTTTTGTCAGGCACGCGTTCATAAGTGAGAATGATGATGAGAGTCACATAATCATCACATTCGTCATGTTCTTGTGTGCGAATGAATATCTTAGATAGGAAATAGGCTTGAGTTGAATAGAAAAACAATAGTACTTTGCATTAATTCATGAAGAACAGCAGAGCTCCACACCTTAATCTATGGCGTGTAGAAACTCTACCGTTGAAAATACATAAGTGATAATGGTCTAGGCATGGCCAAATAGTCAGCCTCCCAAAGAGGGTTCAATCATCAAAACATGATCAAAAAGCTCATAACACAATAGTAAAAAGTTCTATTTATACTAAACTAGTAACTAGGGTTACAGAAATAAGTAAATGATGCAGAAATCCACTTCTGGGCCCACATGGTGTGTGCTTGGGCTGAGCATTGAAGCTTTCACGTGTAGAGGTCTTCCTTGGTATTGAAAGCCAGTTTGTAACTTGTTTCTGGCTTTTAACTCTGCTTTGCAACCTATTTCTAGCGTTTAACTCCAGAATAGGGCAGAGAACTGGCGTTGAACACCAGTTTACGTCGTCTAAACTTGGGCAAAGTATGGACTATTATATATTGATGGAAAGCCCTGGATGTCTACTTTCCAACGCAATTGAGAGCGTGCCATGTGGACTCTTGTAGCTCCAGAAAATCCACTTTGAGTGCAGGGAGGACAGAATCCAGCAGCATCTGCAGTCCTTCTTCAGCCTCTGAATCTGATTTTTGCTCAAGTCTCTCAATTTTAGCCAGAAAATACCTGAAATCACAGAAAAACACACAAACTCATAGTAAAGTCCAGAAATATGATTTTTATTTAAAAACTAATAAAAATATATTAAAAACTAACTAAATCATACTAAAAACTATGTAAAAAGAATGTCAAAAAGCGTATAAATTATCCGCTCATCACAATACCAAACTTAAATTGTTGCTTGTCCCCAAGCAACTGAAAATCAAAATAGGATAAAAAGAAGAGAATATACTATAAATTCCAAAATATCAATGAAACTTAGCTCCAATCAGATGAGCGGGACTATTAGCTTTTTGTCTCTTGAATAGTTTTGGCATCTCACTTTATCCATTGAAGTTCAGAATGATTGGCATCTATAGGAACTTAGAATTTAGATAGTGTTATTGATTCTCCTAGTTCAGTATGTTGATTGTTGAACACAGCTACTTTATGAGTCTTGGCCGTGGTCCTAAGCACTTTGTTTTCCAGTATTACCACCGGATACATAAATGCCACAGACACATAACTGGGTGAACCTTTTCAGATTGTGACTCAGCTTTGCTAGAGTCCCCACTTAGAGGTGTCCAGGGTTCTTAAGCACACTCTTTTTTTGCTTTGGACCTCGACTTTAACTGCTCAGTCTCAAGTTTTCACTTGACACCTTCACGCCACAAGCACATGGTTAGGGACAGCTTGGTTTAGCCGCTTAGGCCAGGATTTTATTCCTTTAGGCCCTCCTATCCACTGATGCTCAAAGCCTTGGATCCTTTTTATCACCCTTGCCTTTTGGTTTTAAGGGCTATTGGCTTTTTGCTCTTGCCTTTTGGTTTAAAGAGCTTTTGGCTTTTTCTGCTTGCTTTTTCTTTTTCTTTCTTTTTTTTGCCATTTTTCTTTTCTCTTTTTTTTTTCGCAAGCTTTTGTATTCACTGCTTTTTCTTGCTTCAAGAATCAATTTTATGATTTTTCAGATTATCAATAAGATTTCTCCTTTTTCATCATTCTTTCAGGAGCCAACATATTTAACATTCATAAACCACAATATCAAAAGACATATGCACTGTTCAAGCATTCATTCAGAAAACAAAAAGTATTGTCACCACATCAAAATAATTAAACTAGTTTCAAGGATGAATTCAAAACTATGTACTTCTTGTTATTTTGTTTTTATAACAGTTTTCAATTAAGAGAGGTGATGGATTCATAGGACATTCATAGCTTTAAGACATAGACACTTAAACACTAATGATCATGTAATAAAGACACAAACATAAATAAACATAAAGCATAGTAAACAAAAAATAGGAAAATAAGAACAAGGAGATTAAGGAATGGGTCCACCTTAGTGAGGGTGGCGTCTTCCTCTTCTTGAAGAACCAATGATGCTCTTGAGCTCCTCTATGTCTCTTCCTTGTCTTTGTTGCTCCTCCCTCATAGCTCTTTGATCTTCTCTAATCTCATGGAGGATGATGGAGTGCTCTTGGTGCTCCATCCTTAGTTGTCCCATGTTGGGACTTAATTCTCCTAGGGAAGTGTTGATTTGCTCCCAATAGTTTTATGGAGGGAAGTGCATCCCTTGAAGCATCTCAGGGATTTCATGGTGAGGAATTTCTTCATACTCTTGTTGAGGTCCATAAGTGGGCTCTCTTGTTTGCTCCATCCTTTTCTTAGTGATGAGCTTTTGAGATGAATCTCTCCATCTCCCAAAACTCAGAGGTGGAAGCTTTTGCCTTCCCTTTCCTCTTTCTAGAGGTTTCTCTGGCCTTAGGTGTCATAAATGGTTATGGAAAAATAAAAAGCAACACTTTTACCACACCAAACTTAAAATGTTTGCTCGTCCCCGAGCAAAAAAAGAAAGAAAAAGGAGAAGAAGAATAAAAATGGAGGAGAGGGAGAGAGGTGTGTATTCGGCCAAGGGGAAGAAGAAAGGGTTGTGTTGGGTAAAAAAGAAGAAGGAGTGAGGGGTTTATATAGGAGTGAGGGGAGGTTTAGGATTCGGCCATTAGGGTTAGGTTTGGGAGGGAAAAGAGTTTGAATTTTGGAGATTGGTGGGGATCCTGTGGGGTCTACATATCCAGTGGGGTCAAGGACTTAGCATCCCTGCTCCAATTAGGCGTGCAAAACGCCCTTTGTATGCAATACTGGCGTTTAACGCCAGACTGCTGCCTGTTTTTGGCGTTAAACACCCAAATATAGCCTGTTTCTGGCGTTTAACGCCAGGTTGATGCTTATTTCTGGCGTTAAACACCAGCTTGGTGCTTGTTTCTGGCGTTTAACGCCAGCTTGATGCTTCTTTCTGGCGTTAAACGCCAGTTTGATACTTCTTACTAGCGTTTAAACGCCAGTAAGTTCTTCCTCCAGGGTGAGCTGTTTTTAATGCTGTTTTTCATTCTGTTTTTGATTTTTCAATAGTTTTTGTGACTCCACATGATCAACAACCTAAAAAAAACATAAAATAACAATAGAAAATAAATAGATATAATTAAGTAACATTGCGTTGCCTCCTAACAAGTGCTTCTTTAATGTCAATAGCTTGACAGTGAGCTCTTATGGAGCCTTACAGATGTTCAGAGCATTGTTGGGACCTTCCAACACCAAACTTAGAGTTTGAATGTAGGGGTTTAACACCAAACTTAGAGTTTGGTTGTGGCCTCCCAACACCAAACTTAGAGTTTGACTGTGGGGGCTTTGGTTGACTCTGCAGTGGGAGAAGCTTTTCATGCTTCCTCTCCATGGTTACAGAAGGAGAACTTTTACTTTTAAACACTAGGTTGTCCTTCTTCAGTTGAAGGACCAACTCTCCTCTGTCCACATCAATCACAGCTTTTGCTGTGGCTAGGAAGGGTCTTCCAAGGATGATGGATTCATCCTCATCCTTCTCAGTGTCTAGGATTATGAAATTAGCAGGGATGTAAAGGCCTTCAACCTTTACTAGCACGTCCTCTACTAGTCCATAAGCCTCTTTTCTTGAGTTGTCTGCCATCTCTAATGAGATTCTAGCAGCTTGTACCTCAAAGATCCCAAGTTTTTCCATTACAGAGAGTGGCATTAAGTTTATTCTTGACCCCAGGTCACACAGAGCCTTCTCAAAGGTCATAGTGCCTATGTTACAGGGAATTAGGAATTCACCAGGATCCTGTTTCTTTTGAGGTAATTTCTACCTATCCAATGCATTCAGTTCATTGGTGAGCAAGGGAGGTTCATCTTCCCAAGTCTCATTACCAAATAATTTGGCATTCAACTTCATGATTGCACCAAGGTATTTAGCAATTTGCTCTTTAGTAATGTCTTCATCCTCTTCAGAGGATGAATACTCATCAGAGCTCATGAAGGGCAAAAGGAGGTTCAATGGAATCTCTATGGTCTCTAGATGAGCCTCAGATTCTTTTGGTTCCTCAAAGGGAAACTCCTTATAGGTCAATAAACGTCCCAGGAGGTCTTCCTCACTAGGATTCATGTTCTTCTCCTCCTCTCTGGGTTCGGCCACACCAAGTAAGGTTATGGCCTTGCACTCTCTTTTTGGATTCTCTTCTGTATTGCTTGGGAGGGTACTAGGAGGAGTTTCAGTGACCCTTTTACTCAGCTGGCCCACTTGTGCCTCCAAATTTCTAATGGAGGACCTTGTTTCATTCATGAAACTTAGAGTGACCTTAGATAGATCAGAGACTATATTTACTAAGCTAGATGGATTCTGCTCAGAATTCTCTGTCTGTTGCTGAGTGGATGATGGAAAAGGCTTGCTATTGTTAAACCTATTTCTTCCACCATTATTAAAGCCATGTTGAGGCTTTTGTTGATCCTTCCATGAGAAATTTGGATGATTTCTCCAGAGGGATTATAGGTGTTTCCATAGGGTTCACCCATGTAATTCACCTCTACTATTGCAGGGTTCTTAGGATCATAAGATTCTTCTTTAGAAGATGCCTCTTTAATACTGTTGGATGCAGCTTGCAATCCATTCAGACTCCGAGAAATCATTTTGACTTGCTGAGTCAATATTTTATTCTGAGCCAATATGGCATTCAGAGTATCAATTTCAAGAACTCCCTTCCTCGGAGGCGTCCCATTACTCACAGGATTCTTTTCAGAAGTGTACTTGAACTGGATATTTGTAACCATGTCAATGAGTTCCTGAGCTTCTATAGGAGTTTTCTTTAGGTGAATGGATCCACCTGCAAAATGGTCCAATGACATCTTAGATAATTTAGACAGACCATCATAGAATATATCCAGGATGGTCCATTCTGAAAGCATGTCAGAAGGACACTTTTTGGTCAGTTTCTTGTATCTCTCTCAAGCTTCATAGAGGGGTTCACCTTCTTTCTGTTTGAAGGTTTGAGCATCTACTCTAAGCTTGCTAAGCTTTTGAGGAGGAAAAAACTTGGCTAAGAAAGTCGTGACCAGCTTATCCCAAGAGTTCAGGCTATCTTTAGGTTGAGAGTCCAACCATATTCTAGCTCCGTCTCTTACAGCAAACGGGAAAAGCATAAGCCTGTAGACCTCGGGATCAACCCCATTGGTCTTAACAGTATCACAGATCTGCAAGAATTTAGTTAAGAACTGAAAAGGATCTTCTGATGGAAGTCCATGAAACTTGCAATTCTGTTGCATCAGAGAAACTAATTGAGGCTTTAGCTCAAAATTTTTTACTCCAATGGCAGGGATTGAGATGCTTCTTCCATGTAAGTTGGAATTTGGTGTAGTGAAGTCACCAAGCATCTTCATTGCATTGTTGTTGGGTTCGGCCATGTCTCCTTCTTTTTCGAAAATTTCTGTCAGATTTTCTCCAGAGAGTTGTGCTTTAGCTTCCCTTAGCTTCCTCTTCAGAGTCCTTTCAGGTTCAAGATCAGCTTCAACAAGAATGTTCTTATCCTTGTTCCTACTCATATGAAAAAGAAGAAAACAGAAAAGAAGAGGAATCCTCTATGTCACAGTATAGAGATTCCTTTATGTGAGTAGAAGAAGAAAAGAAATTCGAACACAGAAAGAGGGAGAGGGTTCGAATTTTTAAGAAGAAGAGAAGTGTTAGTAGATAAATAAATAATTAGAAGGAGATGAGAGAAGGAAGAATTCGAAAATTAAATAAAATAAAATAAAAAATATTTTTGTTTTAAATTTAAAATTTGAAGTTAAAATTTGAAAGTTTTTTTAAAAAAATGAAATTAAATTAAATTAAAATTTAAAACAATTAGTTAATTAAAAAGGAAATTTGAAAAAGAGGAAGGTGATTTTTGAAAATTAGAGCGAGAGAATTAGTTAGGTAGTTTTGAAAAAGATAAGAATCAAACAAGATAAGATTAATTGAAAAAAAAGATTTGAAAATCAATTTTGAAAAGATAAGAAGTTAGATAAGAAGTTAGAAAAGATTTTGAAATTGATTTTGAAAAAGAAGTGATTGAAATTTATTTTGAAAAAAAGATTTGAAAAAGAAATTTAAAAATATTTGATTTTGGAAATTAAAGTTGATTACTTGCCTAACAAGAAACTAAAAGATATGAATTTAAAATTTAAAGATTGAACCTTTCTTAATAGGCAAGTAACGAACTTTAAAATTTTTGAATCAATCACATTAATTGTTAGTAAAGATTTCGAAATTATGAAAAAAAATAAGAAAAAGATTTTTGAAAATCAATTTGAAATTTTCGAAAATATGAAAGAAAAAATGAAAAAGATTTGAAAAAGATAGAATTTTTAAATTAAAAATTTGATTTGACTCATAAGAAACAACTAGATTTTAAAAATTTTTGAAAAAGTCAACTCAACTATTCAAATTTTATGAGAAGAAAAGGGAAAGATATATTTTTTTTATTTTTGAATTTTAATGATGAGAGAGAAAAACATCAAAAAGACTCAATGCATGAAAATTTCGGATCAAAACAAATGATGCATGCAAGAACACTATGAATGTCAAGATGAACACCAAGAATACTTTGAATGTCAAGATGAACACCAAGAACTTATTTTTGAAAATTTTTAAGAAAGCACAAACATGCAAGACACCAAACTTAAAAATTTTTAATGTTTAGACACTAAGAAATTGAAAATGCATATGAAAAACAAGAAAAGACACAAAACAAGAAAATATGAAGATCAAACAAGAAGACTTGTCAAGAACAACTTGAAGATCATGAAGAACATATGCATGTGTTTTTGAAAAAATGCACAAATTTTAAATATGCAATTGACACCAAACTTAAAATTTGACACAAGACTCAAACAAGAAACATCAAATTGTTGGTTTTTTTTTATGATTTTATTAATTTTTTTTTATTTTTCAAAAATTATTTGGAAAAAAAATAAGGATTTCAAAATTTTTAATGGGAATTCCAGGAATCATGCAATGTTAGTCTAAAGCTCCGGTCCAGGAATTAGATATGGCTTACTAGCCAGCCAAGCTTTCAGTGAAAGCTCTGGTACAAAACATTAGACATGGCCAATGGCCAGCCAAGCTTCAGCAGATACAAATCAGGCATACAACAGCTGATTAGATGAGAGTCCAAGGACTTTTGCCATGATAAGTGGAAGCCTCAGTCCAAAAATTTAGACATGGCTTGACAGCCAGCCAGGCTTCAACAGATCATGATGAAACTCTAGAATTCATTCTTAAAAATACTAAAGCCAGAAGATAATTTATTTTTGAAATTTTTTTTTTTGAAATTTTTTTCGAAAATAAAAAGAATAAAAACAAAAACTTAAAATTAAAATAAAATTACCTAATCTGAGCAACAAGATGAACCGTCAGTTGCCCAAACTCAAACAATCCCCGGCAACGGCGCCAAAAACTTGGTATGCGAAATCGTGATACTTCATTCCTTGGTAACGGCGTCAAAAACTTTATACGCACATTCATAATCTTAATTCTTTGTCACAACTTTGCACTACTAACCAGCAAGTGCACTAGGTCGTCCAAGTAATAAACCTTACGTGAGTAAGGGTCGATCCCACGGAGATTGTCGGCATGAAGCAAGCTATGGTCACCTTGTAAATCTCAGTCAGGCGGATTCAAATGGTTATAGAGTTTTAATAATTAAAATATAATTAAAATATAAAATAGGATAGAAATACTTATGTAATTCATTGGTGAGAATTTCAGATAAGCGTATGGAGATGCTTTTGTTCCTTCTGAACCTCTGCTTTCCTACTGTCTTCATCTAATCCTTCATACTCCTTTCTATGGCAAGTTTTATGTAGGGCATCACCGTTGTCAATGGCTACTTCCCGTCCTCTCACTGAAAATGGTCCAAAATGCGCTGACACCGCACGACTAATCATCTGTCGGTTCTCGATCATGCTGGAATAGGATTCAATAATCCTTTTGCGTCTGTCACTATGCCCAGCACTCGCGAGTTTGAAACTCGTCACAGCCATCCCTTCCCAGATCCTACTAGGAATACCACAGACAAGGTTTAGACTTTTCGGATCTCAAGAATGGCCGCCAATAATTCTAGCCTATACCACGAAGACTCTGATCTCAAATCAGAGGGCTAAGAGATACACATTCAAGCTTGTTTACAAGTAAAATGGAAGTGTTTGTCAGGCACGCGTTCATAAGTGAGAATGATGATGAGCGTCACATAATCATCACATTCGTCATGTTCTTGTGTGCGAATAAATATCTTAGATAAGAAATAGGCTTGAGTTGAATAGAAAAACAATAGTACTTTGCATTAATTCATGAGTAACAGCAGAGCTCCACACCTTAATCTATGGCGTGTAGAAACTCTACCATTGAAAATACATAAGTGATAATGGTCCAGGCATGGCTGAATGGCCAGCCTCCTAAAGAGGGTTCAATCATCAAAACATGATCAAAAAGCTCATAACACAATAGTAAAAAGTTCTATTTATACTAAACTAGTTACTAGGGTTATAAAAATAAGTAAATGATGAAGAAATCCACTTCCAGGCCCACTTGGTGTGTGCTTGGGCTGAGCGTTGAAGCTTTCACGTGTAGAGGTCTTCCTTGGAATTGAACGCCAGTTTGTAACCTGTTTCTGGCGTTTAACTCTGCTTTGCAACCTGTTTCTGGCGTTTAACTCCAGAATAGGGCAGAGAACTGGCGTTGAACGCCAGTTTGCATCGTCTAAACTCGGGCAAAGTATGGACTATTATATTCCTGGAAAGCCCTGGATGTCTACTTTCCAACGAAATTGAGAGCGCGCTATTTGGACTCCTGTAGCTCCAGAAAATCCACTTTGAGTGCAAGGAGGTCAGAATCCAGCAGCATCTGCAGTCCTTCTTCAGCCTCTGAATCTGATTTTTGCTCAAGTCCATCAATTTCAGCCAGAAAATACCTGAAATCACAAAAAAACACAAAAACTCATAGTAAAGTCCAGAAATGTGATTTTTATTTAAAAACTAATAAAAATTATATTAAAAACTAACTAAATTATACTAAAAACTATGTAAAAACAATGCAAAAAGCGTATAAATTATCCGCTCATTATTGCCTCATCTAACAGTTCAAGGCTTCCATAAGGGAGATATTTTGTTACCATGTAAGGGCCAGTCCATTTGGATTTGAGCTTGCCAGGGAAGATTTTGAGCCTGGAGTTATATAGGAGTACTTGCTGTCCTGGTTTGAACTCTTTCCTTGAGATCTTCTTGTCATGCTACCTCTTGGCCTTTTCCTTGTATATCTTAGCATTGTCATAAGCTTCTAGCCTAAACTCATCCAACTCATTTAGTTGTAGCAGCCTTTTCTCCCCTACTGCTTAAGAATCAAGGTTGAGAAGTTTGGTGGCCCAAAAAGCTTTATGTTCAAGCTTTACAGGGAGGTGACAATATTTGCCATATAACAGCTAAAAAGGGGACTTCCCAATAGGAGTTTTGAATGCTGTCCTGTATGCCCAAAGTGCATCTTCTAATTTTCTGGCCCAATCTTTCCTGGTTGCTCCCATAGTCTTCCCTAAAATCCTCTTTAATTCACTATTTGCGAGCTCAGCCTGGCCATTGGTTTTAGGGTGGTATGGTGTGGCAACTTTATGAATCACTCCATATTTGTGAAGGAGTTTCTCCATCTGCTTGTTACAAAAATGACCCCCACCATCACTTACAAGTCCCTTAGGTACTCCATATCTAGTGAAAATGTGCTTCTTTATGAATTGAAGAACAATTTGTGCATCACATGTGGTTGTGGCTATTACTTCCACCCATTTTGAGACATACTCCACTTACAAAAATATATTTGAAGGAGTAAGAAGGAGGGAAGGGCCCCATGAAATCTATGTCCCAAAGATCAAATAGCTCCACTTCAAGAATGAAATTTTGAGGCATTTCATTCCTTTTTTTCAATCCTCCAGTTCTTTGGCATTCATTACACTTGTGAACAAACTCCCTGGAATCCTTGAAGATGGTTGGCCAGTAAAATCCACACTGCAGTATTTTAGCATCTGTTCTTTCTGGTCCAAAGAGTCCACCATATGCTGAACCATGACAATGCCACAATATATCTCTGATTTTATTTTCAGGGACACACCTCCTAATCATTCCATCAGAGCATCTCTTGAATAAAAAAGGTTCGTCCCACAAGACCTTCCTTGCTTCATTGAGTAGCTTCTTCACTTGTTGCTTGGAAAATTCTTGAGGTATCTTCCTTCCCACTTTGTAATTTCGTATGTTACCAAACCAAGGTGCTTGTTGAACTTAGAAAAGGTGTTCATCAGGAAATTCTCATTTACATGTTGTGGTTTATCTTGATTGGCTTCTTGTGGCACTCCTGATAAATGATCTGCCACTTGATTTTCACTCCCCTTCCTATTTCTCACTTCAATGTCAAATTCTTATAGCAGTAGCACCCACCTAATGAGCCTTGGCTTTGAATCCTATTTAGACATTAGGTACTTGAGAGCAGCATGGTCACTATATACTATAACCTTTGAACCAATCAAGTATTGCCTAAACTTATCAAATGCATATACAATTGCCAAAAGATCTTTCTCAGTGGAAGTATAAATTTTCTGTGTTTCATTTAACACCTTGCTGGCATAATATATGACATAGTGCAACTTATCTTTCTTTTGCTCCAGTACAGCACCAATAGCAAGGTCACTTGCATTACACATAAGTTCAAAAGTTAAGTTCCAATCAGGGGGTGTGATAATTGGTGTTGTAATGAGTTTTCTCTTTAAATTTTCAAAGGCATGTTTGCAGTTGTCATCAAATATGAAGGGGCTATCAATCATTAGCAAATTGCTCAATGGTTTTTCTATCTTTGAAAATTCTTTAATGAACCTCCTGTAAACGCCAACATGCCCAAGAAAACTCCTTACTGCTTTCACATTAACAGGTATAGGAAGTTTTTCAATAATTTCTATTTTAGCTTTATCAACTTCTATACCTTTGCATGACACTTTATGCCCAAGAACTATCCCTTTAGGAACCATGAAATGGCATTTCTCCCAATTCAATACCAGGTTAGTTTCTTGGCATCTTTTCAAAACAAGAGTTAAATGATGCAAGCAAGTGTTAAATGAATTGCCAAAGACGGAAAAATCATCCATGAAGACTTCTAAAATTTTTTCCACCATATCAGAGAAAATGGAAAGCATACATCTTTGAAAGGTGGCTGGGGCATTGTATAGCCCAAACGGCATCCTCTTGTAGGCAAAAACTCCAAATGGACATGTGAAGGAAGTCTTTTCTTGATCCTTGGGATCCACCACTATTTGATTGTACCCAAAATACCCATCCAAAAAGCAATAATAGGCATTGCCGGCCAATCTTTCCAGCATCTGATCAATGAATAGGAGAGGGAAGTGATCTTTCCTTGTTGCATCATTTAACCGTCTATAGTCTATGCACATCCTCCATCTAGTCACTGTCCTGGTAGGGATCTACTCATTCTTCTCATTGATGATGACTGTCATTCCTCCTTTTTTGGTACAACTTGAACCGGGCTCACCCATGAGCTGTCAGAGATTGGAAAGATTATCCTAGCATTCCATAGCTTCATGACTTCTTTTTGAACTACCTCCTTCATGGTTGGGTTGAGCCTTTTTTGGGGTTGAACTACAGGCTTTGATTCTTCTTCAAACAGAATTTTATGCATACAAATGGTTGGGCTAATGCCTTTGATATCCTCAACTGTCCAACCCAAGGCTGTTTTGTGAGTTTTCGATACTTCAATCAACCTTGTTTCTTTTTCCATGTTCAAGTGGAGTTTATGATTATTGGCAATGCTTCTACTTCCCCAAGAAACACGTACTTGAGGTGAGGAGGAAGAGGCTTCAACTCCTATTTTGGCTTATCCTCTTTCTTGTCTTCAATGGATATTTCTACTACTTCCTCTTCTTGTTCCTCCTGGTGCTCTTGATAATTGGCTTCAAACATTTCTTCTACCAAGCTTTCTATCATATCCACCTTCATGTAGTTTTCTTGCTCAAAGGGATGTTGCATTGATTTGAAAACATTGATGACCATTTGCTCATTGTGCACCCTGAAGGTCATTTCTCCTTTTCTACATCAATAGTAGCTCTTGATGTAGCTAGAAATGGTCTTCCCAAAATGATTTAGTTGTTTCCTTCCCCTTCTGTGTCCAAGATCACAAAGTCTACAGGGAAGATAAACTCTCCAACTTTCACTAGTAGATTTTCCACAATTCCATTGGGTGTCTTGATTGATCTATCGGCCATCACTAGTGACATCCTGGTAGGTTTAATTTCTTCTATAGCAAGCTTTCTCATCATTGAGAGAGGCATCAAGTTGATGCTGGCCCCTAAATCACATAGAGCATTCTCTAATGTCATCTTGCCTATGGTGCATAAAACCACAAAGCTCCCTGGATCTTTATGCTTTGGTGGGATACCCCTTTGGATCACGGCACTAAATTCTTCAATGAAACTAATGGTCTCCTTATCATGCCAACTTCTCTTCTTGTTAATGAGCTCCTTTAGGAATTTTGCATTCAGAGGCATCTGCTCTAATGCTTCAGCCAAGGGAATATTGATCTCCAATTTCTTGAAGACATCAAGGAATTTGGGGAAGTGTTGATCCTTGGTTTCCTTGTTGAATCTCTGAGGATATGGTAGTGGGGGTGTGAAAGCCTTCACTGCCTGCTTCTGCCCTTGAGATGCTTCCTCCATTAATTATTTCCCTTCCCTTGGATCCTGTGGCTGGTCATCCTTCTCTTCAAGCTTCTCTTGAGCTTGTTTGCTTGCTGTCACTTCTTTGTTATTGGCTTCCTCTTTCTCAGCTTGTTTCCTGTCATTGTCCATGGGCCTCTTGTTATCTTCTTTGTTGCTCACCAAGATCTTTCCACTCCTCAATTGGATGGCTTTGCATTCCTCTTTAGGATTTGGAATGGTATCACTTGGGAGTGAGCTTGTTGGCCTTTCAATCACAATTTGATTGGACAATTGTCCCATCTGTCTCTCTAGGTTCCTTATTGAGGCTTCCTGGTTCTTGCTTGTTATCTCTTGGTTTTTCAGCATCTTTTCTAGTAACATCTCCAAGTTGGAGATTCTTTGTGTGTCCTGTGATGCTTGTGGCTGGTTGTGAGATGGTAAAGGTTGATGGTAGGTATTTTGGTTAGTGGTTTGGTTATCGGGTGGATAGTAGCTGGAATTTTGGTGGTTATTTTGGGGTTTTCTATATGGATTATGGTTTGTGTTTTGCTGGTTGTTATTTTGGTTGTTTCTTAAGTTGTTTTGGTTTGAATTTCTTTGCCATGTTTGTTAGTTTTGAGTGTGGTTATCTCCCCATTTTAGGTTTGGGTGATGCTTCCAGGATGCGTTATAAGTGTCACCATCACCTCATTTTGTCTAGAACTTTGGTTATTCACATACTGAATTTGTTCTTGCTGCTGATCTTCTTGATTCTCTTTATTTTGCCCTCATGTGGTTGATGGTTGGCTTGTCTTTACTGCTGCAACTTGGAGGTTATCAATCCTTTTAGCCATTTGTTCAAATTGTTGTTGGATTTGCTGCTGCATTATCTTGTGTTGAGCTAGGATTGTGTCTACTCCTTCCAACTCTAGCACTCCTTTTCTTTGTAGTGGTTGGCGTTATCTCTGATGGCAAAAGAAATATTGATTGTTTGCCACCATGATTATTTGCCACCATATCAATGAGGTTTTCAGCCTCCTCTGCTGTCTTCATCAATTGTAAAGAGCCTCATATTGAATGATCTAGTGCTTCCTGAGCCTTCATAGTCAAACCTTCATAGAAATTTTGAAGGATGTCCCATTCATTAAACATCTCAGGGGGACATTTTCTAATCAGAGCCTTGTACCTCTCCCATGCCTCATAGAGAGATTCAACATCCATTTGTGTGAAGGTTTGCACCTCGATTTTGAGCCTGATGATCCTTTGAGGGGGGTAAAATTTGGCCAAAAATTTATTCACTAGATGCTCCCAGCTAGTGATGCTTCCTTGTGGAAAGGTTTCAAGCCATTGAGCAGCTTTGTCCCTCAATGAGAATAGAAACAGCAACAGTTTATATGTCTCTGGATGTACACCGTTGGATTTGACAGTATCAAAGATCCTCAGAAAAGTGGATAAGTGTTGGTTTAGATCTTCAAGTGGCCCTCCTCCATAGGAGCAGTTGTTTTGTACTAAAGTGATGAGTTATGACTTCAATTCATAGTTGTTTGCATTGACATTTGGGGTGAGGATGCTACTCCCACAATGTTTAGGATTTGCAAATGTATAAGAAGCCAATACTCTCCTTGGTGATTGACCATTATTGTTGGCCACCCCTATTGGTGAATTTGTTGGATTTGTTGAGTGTTCCTCCACCTCTTGAAATTCTTCCTCTAACTCCTCTTCTCCAACAATGCCTTTTCCTCTTTCTTCTCTTCTTAACCTTTGAAGAGTTCTTTCGTCAGTTTCACAGAAGGTAGGGATCCCTCTCCTTGCCTCTGTCATAAAACCACAACAACAAGAAACACAAGAGCACTTTGTAGCTCAAATAGTTAGTGTGCTAGTTAAAAATAAATAAAATAAACAAAAATAAAGAAAAAGTGCTTAATCTAGACCATCACCTTACTTAATCATTGTCAATCTAATCAATCCCCGACAACAGCGCCAAAAACTTGATGTGTGGAAAAAGATCCAACACAAGATTCACCGGCAAGTGAACCGGGTCGCATCAATTAATAATAACTCACGTGAGTGAGGTCGATCCCACAGGGATTGAAGGATTGAGCAATTTTAGTTAGGCGGTTAATTTAGTCAAGCAAACAAGTGTTGATTTAGGTGATTTGTATCCAACAGAAGCTAAATTGCATGAAATTTAAAGGGAAAGGGGAAATTTGCAGTAAATTAAAGAGCAAAGGAAATAAAGAAATTGAATCTTAAAGTGCAAGTAACGTAAATTTACAGAAACTTAGATTGCAAGAAATGTAAATAACTGAAGCTTTAAGTGTAAGAAATGTAAATTGCTTGAATCATAAAGGGTTTTGGGAGCTAGGATTGCAGAAATTAAACAAAAGACAATAAACAGCAATCAACAGAAGAATAAAAGATGACTTGAATTGAAACAGATCTCAAACAAAAGAGTTAAATTGCTTGAAGAATCAAACAGCAAATGAATCAAACTTAAATTGCAGATTCTCACTAAGAGAGTAAAGATCTCAGGGGTCAAGAGACTAGAAAATAAGTCTAGATCTCAATACCTTCCTTGATCCAACTAAGAACAATTGTAGAGGAAGTAACGATGAAAACCAGTAGAGAAACTTAGATTCAAATCATAATTCCTTGAATTATGCAGAAACATAAACAGAAAGAGATCTCAAGGTGAGATTGAAAAAGAATTTCTTCAATTCTCCACCCAAGACTCAAAACAAAGATGAAGAGAGTAGAGGCAAGAACAAAGAAAAAGAGAATTCAATTCTCTTCTCAATTCCCAAACCTCAAAAGCTAGAAAACAAAATTGAAAATTCAAAAGTAAGCAAAAAAGTTCTCTCTAACTCAAACTAGCTTCTATTTATACACTTCCTATTTTTAGATTTTAGAATTTGGAGTGGGCTTTTTAATTTTGTGAAGAATTAGATTTTATTTTATTTTTGGACTCAAAATTGAGTCATGGTGCACTCCCAGGGCACGGCTCAGTTGAAAAACCAAAATGAGCGCCCAAACTTGCTTTCCTTGCCCAATTTGGTGCGCTACCCCTTTGTCCGTGTCACTCTTTGATAGAGCTCAGTTGGAAAATTGAGCTGAGCTTTCTATTTTGTCCTTGGTGTGCCTAATTGTGCACGTCCCAGCCCCCTTGTCCGTGTCAATTTGTGCACATGGTTTCCTCCTTGGTGTGCTTCCTAGCGTGCTAATGTGTGGGGAGTGGGAGGAGAGTAGCGCTCAGTTGGGAAAGCAAACTGAGCTCCCCATTGTAGCGCCTTGCTTTGGGCTTCATGTTTCCATGTTCGAACCTTGGGGGAAGCTCTTGATGCCAATTTCTTTGTGGAGCAAGGAGGGGTAGCGCATGCCTTGAGTGTCATGCTTCCAAGTTCGAACCATGGTGGATGCATCTTGGTGCTGATTTCCTTGGAAGAGTGGAGCGCTCCTTCCTTGCTTTTCATGAAGCCTGATGAGCGGATAATTTATACGCTTTTTGGCATTGTTTTCAGTATGTTTTCAGTATGATTTAGTTAGTTTTTAGTATATTTTTATTATTTTTTAATTAAAAATCACATTTCTGGACTTTACTATGAGTTTGTGTGTTTTTCTGTGATTTCAGGTATTTTCTGGCTGAAATTGAGGGACTTGAGCAAAAATCAGATTCAGAGGTTGAAGAAGGACTGCTGATGCTGTTGGATTCTGACCTCCCTGACCTTAAAGTGAATTTTCTCGAGCTATAGAACTCCAAATGGTACGCTTCCAATTGCGTTGGAAAGTAGACATCCAGGGCTTTCCAGCAATATATAATAGTCCATACTTTGAATAAGGATTGACGACGTAAACTGGCATTCAACGACAGTTCCATGCTGCAGTCTGGCGTCCAGCGCCAGAAACAAGTTGCAAAGTGGAGTTCAACGCCAGAAACACGTTACAAACTGGCGTTCAACTCCAAGAATGACCTCTCCACGTGTAAACTTTAAGCTCAGCCCAAGCACACACCAAGTGGGCCCCGGAAGTGGATTTCTACATCATTTACTCAATTCTGTAAACCCTAGTAACTAGTTTAGTATAAATAGGACTTTTTACTATTGTATTTACATCTTATGATTTTTAGTTCAACTTTGGATCATATTGATCACGTTTGGGGGCTGGCCATTCGGCCATGCCTGAACCTTCATCACTTATGTATTTTCAACGGTAGAGTTTTTGCACTCCATAGATTAAGGTGTGGAGCTCTACTGTTCCTCATGATTTAATGCAAAGTACTACTGTTTTTTTATTCAATTCAACTTATTCCGCTTCTAAGATATCCATTCGCACCCAAGAACATGATGAATGTGATGATTATGTGACGCTCATCATCATTCTCACTTATGAACACGTGCCTGACAAACACTTCCGTTCTACATGCAAACAAGCTAGAATGAGTATCTCTTAGATATCTAATACAGAGGATCGAGTCCGAGATATTAGAATCTTCGTCGTATAAGTTAGAACCCATGGATGGCCATTCCTAAGATCCAGAAAGTCTAAACCTTGTCTATGGTATTCCGAGTAGGATCTGGGAAGGGATGGCTGTGACGAACTTCAAACTCGCGAGTGCTGGGCGTAGTGACAGACGCAAAAGGAGGGTGAATCCTATTCCAGTATGATCGAGAACCTCCAGATGATTAGCCATGCCGTGACAGAGCATTTGGACCTTTTTCACAGAGAGGATGGGATGTAGCCATTGACAACGGTGATGCCTTACAGAAAGCTTGCCATGGAAAGGAGTAGGAATGATTGGATGAAGACAGCAGGAAAGTAGAGGTTCAGAGGAACGAAAGCATCTCTATACGCTTATTAGAAATTCTCACCAATGATCTACATAAGTATTTCTATCTTTATTTTCTGTTTATTTATTATTATTATTCGAAAACTCCATAACCATTTGATATCCGCCTGACTGAGATTTACAAGATAACCATAGCTTGCTTCATACCAACAATCTCCGTGGGATCGACCCTTACTCACGTAAGGTTTTATTACTTGGACGACCCAGTGCACTTGCTGGTTAGTTGTATCGAAGTTGTGAATGAAAAACGATTTATTAAGACATGCATACTGAGTTTTTGGCGCCGTTGCCTGAGATCACAATTTCGTGCACCAAGTTTTTGGCTCCGTTGCCGGGGATTGTTCGAGTTTGGACAACTGACGGTTCATCTTGTTGCTCAGATTAGGTAATTTTCTTTTTCGTTTTATTTTAAAAAAAAAATTGTTTTCAAAAATATGTCAAAAAATTTTTTCTTTTCGTTTTGTTTTCGAAAATTATTTTTAAATTTTTAAGAATGAATTCTAAAGTTTCAAATTGGTATGCTGAAGTTTGGCTCGCCATCAAGCTTTAGACTAACCTAGTATGATTCCTGGAATCTTGATTGAGGACTTTGAATTCATTGCTTTCTTTTCCCTATATGTTTTCAAAAAATAAAAATATACAAAAATCCAAAAAAATTAATAAAATCATAAAAATCAAAAATATTTTGTGTTTCTTGTTTGAATCTTTGATGAGCGGATAATTTATACGCTTTTTGGCATTGTTTTTAGTATATTTTTAGTAGAATCTGGTTACTTTTAGGGATGTTTTCATTAGTTTTTATGTTAAATTCACATTTTTGGACTTTACTATGAGTTTGTGTGTTTTTCTATGATTTCAGGTATTTTCTGGCTGAAATTGAGGGACTTGAGCAAAAATCAGATTCAGAGGTTGAAGAAGGACTGCTGATGCTGTTGGATTCTGACCTCCCTGCACTCAAAATAAATTTTCTGGAGCTACAGAACTCAAAATGGCTCGCTTCCAATTGCGTTGGAAAGTAGACATCCAGGGCTTTCCAGCAATATATAATAATTCATACTTTGCCCAATTTTAGACGACGCAAACTGGCATTCAACGCCAGCTCTCTGCCCAATTCTGGCATCCAGCGCCAGAAACAAGTTGCAAAGTGGAGTTCAACGCCCAAAATGGCACAAAAGCTGGCGTTCAACTCCAAGAATGACCTCTGCAAGTGTAACATTCATGCTCAGCCCAAGCACACACCAAGTGGGCCCCGGAAGTGGATTTATGCATCAATTACTTACTTCTGTAAACCCTAGTGACTAATTTATTATAAATAGAACTTTTTATCATTGTATTCATAGTCTTGGTTGCTCCGGTTCCCCTCTGGGGCCGAGAACAATGAACTCCATTATCGCATATGTATTTTCAACGGTAGAGTTTCTACACTCCATAGATTAAGGTGTGGAGCTCTACTGTTCCTCAAAGATTAATGCAAAGTACTACTGTATTCTATTCAATTCATCTTATTTCGCTTCTAAGATATTCATTCGCACTTCAACCTGAATGTGATGAACGTGACAATCATCATCATTCCCTATTAACGCGTGCCTGACAACCACTTCTGTTCTACCTTCGACTGAATGAGTATCTCTTAGATCTCTTAATCAGAATCTTCGTGGTATAAGCTAGATTGATGGCGGCATTCATGAGAGTCCGGAAAGTCTAAACCTTGTCCGTGGTATTCCGAGTAGGACACTGGGATTTAATGACTGTGACAAACTCCAAACTCGCGAGTGCTGGGCGTAGTGACAGACGCAAAAGGATGGTAAATCCTATTCTAGTATGATCGAGAACCTCCAAGATGATTAGCCATGCAGTGACAGCGCATCGGACCATTTTCACAGAGAGGAATAGGATGCAACCATCGACAAGGGTGATGCCTCCAGACGATTAGCCGTGCTGTGACAGAGCATTTGGACCATTTTCCCGAGAGGATTGAAAGTAGCCATTGGCACCGGTGACATCCTTACATAAAGCCAGCCATAGAAAGGAGTAAGACTGATTGGATGAAGACAGCAGGAAAGCGGAGGTTCAGAGGAACGAATGCATCTCTATACGCTTATCTGAAATTCTCACCAATGATTTACATAAGTATTTCTATCCTTCTTTTATTACTAAATTTCGAAAACTACATAACTATTTTATATCCGCCTGACTGAGATTTACAAGGTGACCATAGCTTGCTTCATACCAACGATCTCCGTGGGATTCGACCCTTACTCACGTAAGGTATTACTTGGACGACCTAGTGCACTTGCTGGTTAGTTATGCGAAGTTGCGAAGATATGTTTAGACCATTATTCTGTGCATCCGTTTTTGGTGCCATCACGAGGGAATCAATTTCGAACAATAATTCACAACCTGAGTAACAATTTCGCATACCAAGTTTTTGGCGCCGTTGCTGGGGATTGTTCGAGTTTGGACAACTAACGGTTCATCTTGTTGCTTAGATTGAGTAATTTACTTCTTATTTTCAAAAAGTTTTCAAAAATTTTCCAAAAATCTTTCAAAAAAATTTATCCTTTGTTTTCGAAAAAAAAAAAAAACTTTTTAAAACAAAAATGTTTTCAAAAATATATTTTTCTTCAGAATTTTTAAGAATGAATTCTAGTGTTTCATAAAGCATGTTGAAGCCT
>NC_029791.2:89625264-89663703 GCF_000816755.2 Arachis ipaensis
TCTTGCATGTTTTCTTTGCATTAAAAATTTTTCAAAAATGTGTTCTTGATGTTCATCATGATCTTCATAGTGTTCTTGGTGTTCATCCTGACATTCATAGCATTCTTGCATGCATTCATTGTTTTGATCCATAACTTTCATGCATTGCATCATATTTCTTGTTTTTCTCTCTCATCATAAAAATTCAAAAATCAAAAAAATATCTTTCCCTTTTTCTCTCTTAAAATTTCGAAAATTAGATTTGACTTTTTCAAAAATTTTTAAAATCTAGTTGTTTTTATGAGTCAAATCAAATTTTCAATTTAAAAATCTTATCTTTTTCAAAATCTTTTTCAAAAATCAAATCTTTTCCATTTTTCTTAGTTATTTTCGAAAATTCTAAAAATATTTTTCAAAAATCTTTTTGTTATTTTTATATCAAATTTTCGAAAATAACAATAACAATTAATGTTTTGATTCAAAAACTTCAAGTTTGTTACTTACTTGTTAAGAAAGATTCAAACTTTGAGTTCTAGAATCATATCTTGTGATTTCTTGTGAATCAAGTCATTAATTGTGATTTTTAAAAATTAAATCTTTTTCAAAACTAATTTCAATCATATCTTTTCAAAAATATCTTCTTATCTTATCTTTTTCAAAAATTTGATTTCAAAATATCTTTTCTAACTTCTTATCTTCTTATCTTTTCAAAATTGATTTTCAAAATTGTTTCAACTAACTAACTAACTTTTTGTTTGTTTCTTATCTTTTTCAAAACTACCTAACTAACTCCCTCTCTCTCCAATTTTCGAAAATATCTTCCCCCTTTTTCAAAATTTCTTTTTAATCAACTAATTATTTTAATTTTTGATTTTAATTTTCGAAAACTACTAACATTTTTCAAAAACTATTTTCGAAAATCACTAACTCTTTTTCAAAATAATTTTCGAAAATTCTTCTCCCTCATCTCCTTCTAATTATTTATTCATCTACTAATACTTCTCTTCATCTCACATCACTGCTCCTATCCTTACCTTTGTGTTTGGATTCTTCATTCTTCTTCACCCCTATTCCTTTTCTTCTTCTACTAACAATAAGGAACCTCTTTACTGTGACATAGAGGATTCCTCTTCTTTTTTTTTTCTTCTCTTTCTTATGAGCAGGGACAAAGAAAAAGGCATTCTTGTTGAAGCCGATCCAGAACCTGAAAGGACTCTGAAGAGAAAACTAAGAGAAGCTAAATTACAACAATCCAGAGACAACCTTATTAAAAATTTCGAACAAGTAAAGGAGATGGCAGCCGAACCCAACAACAATAACGCAAGGAGAATGCTTGGTGACTTTACTGCACCTAATTCCAATTTACATGGAAGAAGCATCTCCATTCCTACCATTAGAGCAAACAATTTTGAGCTGAAACCTCAGCTAGTTTCTCTGATGCAGCAGAACTGCAAGTTTCATGGACTTCCATCTGAAGATCCTTTTCAGTTCTTAATTGAATTCTTGCAGATCTGTGATACTGTTAAGACTAATGGAGTAGATCCTGAAGTCTATAGGCTCATGCTTTTCCCTTTTGCTGTAAGAGACAGAGCTAGAATATGGTTGGACTCTCAACCCAAAGACAGCCTGAACTCTTGGGATAAGCTGGTCACGGCTTTCTTAGCCAAGTTCTTTCCTCCTCAAAAGCTGAGCAAGCTTAGAGCTGATGTTCAAACCTTCAGACAGAAAGAAGGTGAATCCCTCTATGAAGCTTGGGAAACATACAAGCAGCTGACCAAAAAGTTCCTCTAATTTAGCAAACTTAGTCTCTGATCTATCCAAGGCCACTGTAAGTTTCATGAATGAAACAAGGTCTTCCATTAGAAAGTTGGAAGCACAAGTGGGCCAGCTGAGTAAAAGGATCACTGAAATCCCTCCCAGTACTCTCCCAAGCAATACAGAAGAAAATCCAAAGAGAGAGTGCAAGGCCATTGATATTACCAGAATGGCCGAACCTAAAGAGGGAGAGGAGGACGTGAATCCCAGTGAGGAAGACCTCCTAGGATGTCCAGTGATTAATAAGGAGTTTCCCTCTGAGGAACCAAAGGAATCTAAGGCTCATCTAGAGACCATAGAGATTCCATTGAACCTCCTTATACCCTTCATGAGCTCTGATGAGTATTCCTCTTCTGAAGAGAATGAGGATGTCACTAAAGAGCAAGCTGCCAAGTTCCTTGGTGCAATCATGAAGCTAAATGCCAAATTATTTGGTATTGAATGAAAAGCTTCTCTCACTACAGAGTCAACCAGAGCCCCCACAGTCAAACTCTCAGTTTGGTGTTGGGAGGCCACAACCAAACTCTAAGTTTGGTGTTGAACTCCCATACCCAAACTCTAAGTTTGGCGTTGGAGAGTCTCAACAATGCTCTGAACATCTGTAAGGCTCCATGAGGGCCCACTGTCAAGCTATTGACATTAAAGAAGCACTTGTTGGGAGGCAACCCAATGTTTATTTATCTAATTTTATTTTTGTTTTTCATGTTTTCTTAGGTTCAAGATCATGTGGAGTCACAAAATAAACGAAAAATTTAGAAACAGAATAAAAAACAGCAGAAGAAAAATCACACCCTGGAGGAAGCACCTGCCTGGCGTTCAACGCCATAACAGAGCATGGTTCTGGCGCTGAACGCCCAAAATGGGCAGTATCTGGGCGCTGAACGCCCAAAATGGGCAGCATCTGGGCGTTGAACGCCAGAATTGCACCCTGGAGAAGAGCTGGCGCTGAATGCCCAGAACAAGCATGGTTCTGGCGTTCAACGCCAGAAATGGGCAACAAATGGGCGTTGAACGCCCAAAATGGGCACCAACCTGGCGCTGAACGCCCAGAGTTGTATGCAAGGGCATTTTACATGCCTAATTTGGTGCAAGGTTGTAAATCCTTGAACACCTCAGGATCTGTGGACCCCACAGGATCCCTACCGACCTCCACTCACTTCTTCTCACCCTTCTTTCACACAATCCCAAAAACACTCTTCCCCAAAACTCTTCACCAATCACCTCAATCTCTCTTCCCTATCACCAATTCACCACTCACATCCATCCACTGTTCCCCATAAACCTACCTCATAAACTCCACCTACCTTCAAAATTCAAAATCAATTTCCCACCCAAACCCACCCTATATGACCGAACCTTACCCCCCTCTCCTCCATATTTTCTCCTTCTTCTTCATCTATTCTTTCTTCTCTTGCTCGAGGGTGAGCAATATTCTAAGTTTGGTGTGGTAAAAGCATAAGCTTTTTGTTTTTCCATTACCATTGATGGCACCTAAGACCGGAGAACCCTCTAGAAATGGGAAAGGGAAGACAAAAGCTTCCACCTCCGAGTCATGGGAGATGGAAAGATTCATCTCCAAAGCTCATCAAGACCACTTCTATGATGTTGTAACCAAGAAGAAGGTGATCCCTGAGGTCCCTTTCAAGCTCATCACCATGAGATCCCGGAGATGCCTCAAATGCATCTTCCTCCACAAAACTATTGGGAGCAAATCAACACCTCCCTAGGAGAATTAAGTTCCAACATAGGACAACTAAGGGTGGAACATCAAGAGCACTCCATCATCCTTCATGAAATTAGAGAAGATCAAAAAGCAATGAGGGAGGAGCAACAAAGACAAGGAAGAGACATAGAAGAGCTCAAGGACATCATTGGTTCCTCAAGAAGAAAACGCCACCATCACTAAGGTGGACTCATTCCTTGTTCTTACATTCTCTATTTTCGTTTTCTCTATGTTAAAGTGCTTATCTATGTTTGTGTCTTCATTACATGATCATTAGTAGTTAGTAACTTTGTCTTAAAGTTATAAATGTCCTATGAATCCATCACCTCTCTTAAATGAAAAATAATTTTCTGGCTGAAATTGAGGGACTTGACCAAAAATCAGATTCAGAGGTTGAAGAAGGACTGCTGATGCTGTTGGATTCTGACCTCCCTGCACTCAAAATGGATTTTCTGGAGCTACAGAACTCAAAATGGCGCGCTTCCAATTGCGTTGGAAAGTAGACATCCAGGGCTTTCCAGCAATATATAATAGTTTATGCTTTGCCCAATTTTAGACGACGCAAACTGGCGTTCAACCCCAGCTCTCTGCCCAATTTTGGCGTCTAGCGCCAGAAACAAGTTGCAAAGTGGAGTTCAACGCCCAAAATGGCACAAAAGCTGGCGTTCAACTCCACGAATGACCTCTGCACGTGTAACATTCATGCTCAGCCCAAGCACACACCAAGTGGGCCCCGGAAGTGGATTTATGCATCAATTACTTACTTCTGTAAACCCTAGTGACTAGTTTATTATAAATAGAACTTTTTATCATTGTATTCATAGTCTTTGTTGCTCCGGTTCCCCTCTGGGGCCGAGACCAATGAAATCCATTATCGCTTATGTATTTTCAACGGTAGAGTTTCTACACTCCATAGATTAAGGTGTGGAGCTCTGCTGTTCCTCAAAGATTAATGCAAAGTACTACTGTTTTCTATTCAATTCATCTTATTTCGCTTCTAAGATATTCATTCGCACTTCAACCTGAATGTGATGAACGTGACAATCATCATCATTCCCTATGAACACGTGCCTGACAACCACTTCCGTTCTACCTTCGACTGAATGAGTATCTCTTAGATCTCTTAATCAGAATCTTCGTGGTATAAGCTAGATTGATGGCGGCATTCATGAGAGTCCGGAAAGTCTAAACCTTGTCCATGGTATTCCGAGTAGGACTCTGGGATTGAATGACTGTGACAAACTCCAAACTCGCGAGTGCTGGGCGTAGTGACAGATGCAAAAGGATAGTAAATCCTATTCCAGTATGATCGAGAACCTCCAAGATGATTAGCCACGCAGTGACAGCGCATCGGACCATTTTCACATAGAGGAATAGGATGCAACCATCGACAAGGGTGATGCCTCCAGACGATTAGCCGTGCTGTGACAGAGCATTTGGACCATTTTCCCGAGAGGATTGAAAGTAGCCATTGGCACCGGTGACATCCTTACATAAAGCCAGCCATAGAAAGGAGTAAGACTGATTGGATGAAGACAGCAGGAAAGCGGAGGTTCAGAGGAACGAATGCATCTCTATACGCTTATCTGAAATTCTCACCAATGATTTACATAAGTATTTCTATGCTTCTTTTATTACTAAATTTCGAATACTACATAACTATTTTATATCCGCCTGACTGAGATTTACAAGGTGACCATAGCTTGCTTCATACCAACAATCTCCATGGGATTCGACCCTTACTCACGTAAGGTATTACTTGGACGACCCAGTGCACTTGCTGGTTAGTTATGCGAAGTTGTGAAGATATGTTTAGACCATGGTTCTGTGCATCTGTTTTTGGTGCCATCACCAGGGAATCAATTTCGAACAATAATTCACAACCTGAGTAACAATTTCGCATACCAGTCTTGAGTCAATTTTTAAGTTTGGTGTCAATTGCATTTTTTCTAAAAATTTATGCATTTTTCAAAAATTCATGCATTCATAGTGTTCTTCATGATCTTCAAGTTGCTCTTGGTAAGTCTTCTTGTTTGATCTTCATATTTTCTTGTTTTGTATCTTTTCTTGTTTTTCATATGTATTTTTAACTTGTTAGTGTGTAAGCATTAAAGATTTCTAAGTTTGGTGTCTTGCATGTTTTCTTTGCATAAAAAATTTTTCAAAAATATGTTCTTGATGTTCATCATGATCTTCAAAGTGTTCTTGGTGTTCATCTTAACATTTATAGTGTTCTTGCATGCATCATGTGTTTTGATTCATAATTTTCATGTTTTGAGTCATTTTTTATGTTTTTCTCTCTCATCATTAAAAATTCAAAAATAAAAAAATATCTTTCCCTTTTTCACTCATAAATTTTCGAAAATTTGAGTTGACTTTTTTAAAACTTTTTAAAATTTAGTTGTTTCTTATAAGTCAAATCAAATTTTCAATTTAAAAATTCTATCTTTTTCAAATATTTTTCAAAAATAAAATCTTTTTTATTTTTCTTTCATAATTTTCGAAAATTCCAAAATGGTTTTCAAAAATCTTTTTCTTATCTTTATTTCATATTTTCGAAAATAATACCAACATTTAATATGATTGATTCAAAAATATCAAGTTATTACTTGCCTATTAAGAAAGGTTCAATCTTTAAATTTTAAAATCATATCTTTTTAGTTTCTTGTTAGTCAAGTAATCAACTTTAGTTTTCAAAATCAAATCTTTTTAATTTTCTTTTCAAATCTTTTTCAAATTCAATTTCAAAATCTTTTCTAACTTCTTATCTTTTTAAAAATTGATTTTCAAATCTTATCTTTTTTATTCAATCATATCTTTTTAAATTTCAATCATATCTTTTTCAAAAACAAATTTGAAAACTTTTTCAATCAATCTTATCTTTTTTTTTTCAATCATATCTTTTTCAAAACTACCTAACTAATCATCTCTCTCTTATTTTCGAAAATTCCCTCTCTCCTTTTTCAAAATTCCTTTTTAATTAACTAATTGTCTTAATTTTAATTTAATTTCAACTTTAATTTTCGAAATCTAACTTCCAATTTTAATTTTTATTTTAATTAAATTTTGAAATTCTCTCTCTCATCTCCTTCTATTAATTTATTCATCTACTAACACTTCTCTTCCATCCAAAAATTCGAACACCACCTCCCTCTCTGTGTTCGAGTTTTCCCTCTTCTCTTCTTTACATTACATTCTTTTCTTCTTCTACTCACACGAAGGAATCTCTATACTGTGACATAGAGGATTCCATATTTTCTTTTTTATTCCCTTCTTTATCATATGAGCAGGAGCAAGGACAAGAACATTCTTGTTGAAGCAGATCCTGAACCTGAAAGGACTCTGAAAAGGAAACTAAGAGAAGTTAAAATACAACAATCCAGAGACAACCTTACAGGAATTTTCGAACAAGAAGAGGAGATGGCAGCCGAAAATAATAATAATGCAAGGAGGATGCTTGGTGACTTTACTGCACCTAATTCCAATTTACATGGAAGAAGCATCTCCATTCCTGCCATTGGAGCAAACAATTTTGAGCTTAAACCTCAATTAGTTTCTCTGATGCAATAGAACTGCAAGTTTCATGGACTTCCATCTGAAGATCCTTTTCAGTTCTTGACTGAATTCTTGCAGATCTGTGATACTGTTAAGACTAATGGGGTTGATCCCGAGGTCTACAGGCTTATGCTTTTCCCGTTTGTTGTAAGAGACAGAGCCATAGTGTGGTTGGACTCTCAACCCAAAGATAGCCTGAACTCTTGGGATAAGCTGGTCACGGCTTTCTTAGCCAAGTTCTTTCCTCCTCAAAAGCTTAGTAAGCTTAGAGTGGATGTCCAAACCTTCAGACAGAAAGAAGGTGATCCCTCTATGAAGCTTGGGAGAGATACAAGCAACTGACCAAAAAGTGTCCTTCTTACATGCTTTCAGAATGGACCATCCTGGATATATTCTATGATGGTCTGTCTGAATTAACTAAGATGTCATTGGATACTTCTGCAGGTGGATCCATTCACTTAAAGAAAACACCTGCAGAAGCTCAAGAACTCATTGACATGTTTGCTAATAACCAGTTCATGTACACTTCTGAGAGGAATCCTGTGAGTAATGGGACGCCTCAGAAGAAGGGAGTTGTTGAAATTGATACTCTGAATGCCATATTGGCTGAGAATAAAATATTGACTCAGCAAGTCAATATGATTTCTCAGAGTCTGAATGGAATGCAAGCTGCATCCAACAGTACTCAAGAGGCATCTTCTAAAGAAGAGGCTTATGATCCTGGGAACCCTGCAATAGCAGAGGTAAATTACATTGGTGAACCCTATGGGAACACCTATAACCCCTCATGGAGAAATCACCCAAATTTCTCATGGAAGGATCAACAAAATCGTCAACTAGGCTTTAATAATGGTGGAAGAAATAGGTTTAACAATAGTAAACCTTTTCCATCATCCACTCAGCAACAGACAGAGAATTCTGAGCAGAATCCATCTAGCTTAGCAAATTTAGTCTCTGATCTATCTAAGGCCACTCTGAGTTTCGTGAATAAAATAAGGTCATCCATTAGAAATTTGGAGGCACAAGTGGGCCAGCTGAGTGAGAAGATCACTGAAACCCCTCCTAGTACTCTCCCAAGCAATACAGAAGAGAATCCAAAGAGAGATTGCAAGGCCATTGATATAACCATCATGGCCAAATCTAAGGAGGAAGGGAAGGACGTGAATCCCAAGGAGGAAGACCTCCTGGGACGTCTAGTGATCAACAAGGAGTTTCCCTTTGAGGAACCAAAAGAATCTGAGGCTCATCTAGAGACCATAGAGATTCCATTAAACCTCCTTATGCCCTTCATGAGCTCTGATGAGTATTCTTCTTATGAAGAGAATGAGGATATTACTGAAGAGCAAGTTGCCAAGTACCTTGGTGCAATCATGAAGCTGAATGCCAAACTATTTGGTAATGAGACTTGGGAAGATGAACCTCCCTTGCTCATCATTGAACTGAGTGATCTGAATCAACTGACATTGCCTCAGAAAAAAGAGGATCCTGGAAAGTTCCTAATACCTTGTACCATAGGCACCATGACCTTTGAGAAGGCTCTATATGACCTGGGGTCAGGAATAAACCTCATGCCACTCTCTGTAATGGAAAAACTGGGAATCTTTGAGGTTCAAGCTGCTAGAATCTCATTAGAGATGGCAGACAATTCCAGAAAATAGGCTTATGGACAAGTAGAGGACATGTTAGTAAAGGTTGAAGGCCTTTACATCCCTGCTGATTTCATAATCCTAGATACTGGGAAGGATGAGGATGAATCCATCATCCGTGGATGAATCCATCGACCCTTACTCACGTAAGGTTTTATTACTTGGACGACCCAGTGCACTTGCTAGTTAGTTGTATCGAAGTTGTGAATGAAAAACGATTTATTAAGACATGCGTACTGAGTTTTTGGCGCTGTTGCCTGAGATCACAATTTCGTGCACCAAAGCCCCCAGGTTCGAATCCTTGCCAAAGCCTTTTGGCCTATTTTCCTTGCAAGCTTTGTAGCTTGAGGTCCCTTGTTCGAATCCCTTTTGAGTGCATTTTAGCCAATTTTGGCTTATTTCCCTTGTAAGTAGCGCTCCTTCATTCCCTTGGGTCATGAATTTGAGACTTGGTAGCTTCATTCCTTGGAATTGTGCTTTGAATTTATTTTGGAGAAGCCATGATAAAGTTCACCTAGTGAACTGAGCTTTATGCTTTTGCCTTGCTTTCTTGAATGCTCAGTTAACTAAGTTAACTTAGCTTTAGGCCTTGCTTCCTTTTTGGTTCCTTGTGAAGCTTGGTTCACCCACCCAACTTAGCTTCCTTCCTTTCTTGATGATGCCACGCTTTTCTTCTCCTTTGGCTACGCTTCTTGTTTCCTTTGGGCATGCTCCTTAGGCTACGCCTTTCTTATTTTTTTCTTTTCTTCACCTTCAAGTAATCAAAACAACCAATCAAAGTATCACCAAATTCACAAGGTTTAAAGTTCATTCAAAATTCAATAAATTCTATCTTAAACCTCATGATTTTGTGTCAATTAAAGGGTGGTTGATTGATTTAACCAAACTATGCAATTCCACCCCAAATCACTTACTTACAATGCAAGAAAGTGCATAAAACCTAATGAAACAAGTGAAAAATGCTTGAAAAATTAGCATAAGATGACTTGTCATCAGTGATAAACCACTATTTTATGATTTATCTTATGTTTAATTGAGTGGTTTCATCAAGTCTTCACCCACTTATTCATATGATTTGCATGATTTTACAATCCCTTCCTAGTCTTGTTCTATGGTTGAAAACTTGCTTCCTAGAGATCTTTAATTTGTATATTTTAATTCTGCTTTATACCATTCGATGCCGTGATCCTTGTGTTAAGTGTTTCGAACTTTATAGGGCAGGAATGGCTTAGAGAATGGAGAGGAAGCTCGCAAAAATGGAAGGAACACAAGAAACTAAGGAGATAAGCAACGAGCATCGACGCGCACGCATGGCTCACGCGAGCGTACGATATGAAGAAATTTGCAGCGACACGTGCGCGTGCCTGATGCATACGCGTGGATTGGAGTCTGCACAAAAGACGCGCACGCATGGGGGACGCATACGCGTGATAAGGAAATTTGCCAAATGACGCACACGCGTGACATGCGCGATCTGCAGAAATAACAGAAAATACTGGGGGAAATTTTGGGCCATGTTTTGACCCAATTTTCGACCCAGAAACATAGAATAGAGGCAGGGAACATGGAGAGACTCAAGAGACACATTCACACATTCTCATTAGGAGTTTTTTGTTTTTTTAGAGCTGAATCTAGAGAAAATTACTCTTCCTCTAGGTTTTGTTTTACTTTCATAGTTTATTAGTTTTATGCTTTTGCTTTTGGATATTGAATAGTCATCACCTCCGTTGAAGATACTATTCTAGTTTGTTTTCTTACTCTTTTATTTATTTATTCCATATTTTTAATTCTTGTTTAGAGTGGTAATTGGATTATTTTCATGGATTGTTAATGCAAAGAATTACTTTTACTTTTAATTAATTTTGAATCTCTATTTTATATAAATTATTATGTCTTTTTTCTATTCCAAACTCCCAATAACGAAGATGATATCCATGTCAATAGAGTAGATTCCCTACTTGACATGGGGGTTGATTAAGAGGAGACACTTGAGTTGGAATGCTCAAGTGGTTAGTTAAATTGGAAGTTGTTGGCTAATTTTGTATTTACTAACGCTAGACCTTCCCAAGGGAGAGGACTAGGATTTGCGAATAAGAGTTAGCTCAATCACTTGATTTTCCTTTATTTAGTAAGGGTTAACTATGTGAAAATAACAACCTCTTTATACTACACTTGAGAGAATTCCAACAAGGACAGAACTTTCAATTAATCATTCCCCCAGTCAAGGCTTTTTATTCTGAATAATATAAATTCCTTTTTATTTTCATTGCATTAAATTATAATTGTTTATTTTCTATTATTCAACTCTCAAAATTCTCGGAAAACTCCTGATTAATAACTTAGCACCCTTTATAGCAACTCGTTGGGAGATGACCTGGGACTCATACTTCCAGTATTTTTATTCTAAACTTTTGTGACAACCTTTGTAAATTGATGCGGAAGATTTTTACTGGTTAAGAGCTATACTCGCAACGCTGTTCTTATATCACAATCTCTTAATTGGTCTAATTTCTGCCACGCACCAATTTTTGGTGCCGTTGCCGGAGAGTTGCAATTGTATGCTAAATTATTAATTAGTGTACATATTTTTATTTTATTTGCATATTTTATTTTATTTTATTACCATGAGCTGTATGTTTCTTTCATTGAATGACACGTTCACTGCCTGATCCACGCTTAGCCGCATTTGATCCTGAAATTGAAAGAACTTTTTCACGTATTAGGCAGGCTCGACGCAGGTTAGCCTCTGAGGGTGGTGAAGTGATTATTATCGATTCACCAGTCTCATCTGAGGGCGAATCTGAACCGCCATCTGAGAGTGAAACAAGCTCCTTTACTACTGATTCAGTTGATTCACGTGCAGATAGAATGGCAGCACCTAGGAGGATTACTCTATAGGAAGCTGGAGCTCCAGATTTTACACTGCAGCCGTATCAAGTGCATCATCCAACTCTGGCTGCAGATTTTGAACTGAAGACTGCACTAATCAACTTGATGCCCAAGTTTTATGGCTTACCTGCTCAGGAGCCTATCAAGCACCTAAGGGATTTTCAGACAGCCTGTTCTACTGTTAGGCGTCATGGTGCAAATGAAACTTCTATTCTGTTAATTGCCTTCCCGTTTTCTCTTGAGGGAAAGGCGAGGGAGTGGAACTACTCCCAACCTGAAGAAACTGTTACCAACTGGGATACGCTCAGGAGAGAATTTCTGGAAAAATACTTTCCAGCTGAAGTCACAGATAGATTGAGGAAAGAGATCTCCTGTATTATTCAAGGTGAATCGAAAACTCTCTACGAGTATTGGGAGCGTTTTAAGAACCTTCTAGACAGATGCCCCATCACATGATTGACAGGCAAGTGTTAATCAGCTACTTCACTCAAGGCATAAAGCCTAGGGATAAAACTACATTAGATGGTGCTAGTAACGGTTCTCTGAAGAAGTACAAGACCGCAGATGAAACATAGCAACTGGTCAGCGACTTAGCTAAGTCTACTAGGAATCACAAGCACAGGAGCAGCCACTCAAAGGCTGTTGCAGAGGTTTCCTCTAGCAGTTAGACTACTGCTCTTACACAGAGTATATGTGAAATGACCAACCTACTGAAACAGATGCAGTTGAATCAACAACAAACTCAGCCTTCCCCACCACAACAAAGCCAACAGTTAGTTCCCCAAAGAGTATGTAGAATCTGTGCTAATTATAATCATTATACTGATGAATGCCTACAGCTCCAACAAGAAGACAACACTGTGGCAGCTACTCATAACTTCTATGACCACCCGAATCAAGGATACAATCAACAAGGTAGAAACTACAACCAAGGTGGGAACTATAGCCAAGGATGGCAGGACAACTCCAACCAAGGTTGGAGAGATAATTCCAACCATGGCTAGAGGGACAACTATAACAGAGAAGGCAGAGACAACCAGGGAAACTAGAGGTGGAATAACAACAACAGACAGCAGAATCAGAATGAGCCCTACAGAGCACTTCACCTTAGGCAGTACCAACGACCCCAGCACAACCAACAACAGGCCCCTCAGATCACTTATCCTACTTCTTCATCAAATGATGAGATGCTTTGTTCTCTTGCACAAGGACAACAAGACATGCAGACTACACTGAACTCTACTCTACATGGTCTGAATGCCACTTTACAAGCTATCGTCTCCCGAATAGATTCATTACCTGCTTCCACCAACCAACCTTCAAGATCTAGTAGAATTCCTCTCAACCCTTACCTAATCCCAAAGGTGGCATCAATGCCCTCACTTTGAGGTCCGAAACTACACTGCAAGCGAGAAATCAGGAGGAGCCAAGCCCACTAGAACACGCCCCAATTGAAGACTCAGTTGAAGTGGAAGATGTTGAAGAGGAAGAGGAAGTACAAGACAAAGTTGAAGAAGAAGTAGCTCAGCAAGTGAATGGAGGACCAAAGGATGCAGAGGCTGCAAGTGGCGCCATTCCTATCCCATTTCCACACCTTGCAAGGAAGACCAGGAAGCAGATGGAACTTGATCCCAAAATGGTAGAAATTTTCAAAAAGGTTGAGGTAACTGTTCCCCTTTTTGATGTTATTCAGCAAGTACCTAAATATGCAAAGTTTCTGAAAGATTTATGAATACATAAAGACAAAATTAATGAATTAGAAATTATTCCTTTAGGTAGTTCTATATATGCTTTAATGGGAGGTATACCTGAAAAATGTAGTAATCCAGGTCCATGCATGGTTAACTGTGCCATTGGAGGTGTAATATTTTCTGACTGCATGTGTGATTTAGGAGCATGTGTTAGTATAATGCCATTGTCTATATATGATGCTTTGAGGCTCCCTCCCTTAAAAAGGTCGGCAGCTCGTTTTGTGTTAGCAGATAAAAGCATTATTACAGTAGTTGGAATTGCTGAAGATGTATTAGTGAGCATTAAGGGGCTCACATTTCCCATTGACTTCTATATCCTAGAAATGCCCCTAATGACTCAGGAAGACCATCATCAATCCTGCTTGGAAGACCATTCCTGAAGACTTCAAAGTTCAAGCTGGATGCATTCTCAGGAACTTACTCTTTTGATATAGATGGCAGAGCTGTGAGTTTCAGTTTAAATGAAGCTATGAAGCACCCTCCGGAAGATCATTCTATCTTCCAGTGTGACATCATTGATGAAACTGTAGCTGAAGTTCACCAAGAAGAAGTAGAAGAGAAGCACATGGAGAAAGGCCCAAGTGTGGGGATACCCTCTGAACATAATGAGGACCCTTTACCATTATCAGTAGTCCCGGATGATCCGTAGCCTAGCCATAAGCAGAAATTGGAATTAAAGCCGCTCCCCCCCATATCAAGTATGCTTACCTTGAGGATAATCAGAAGTTCCCAGTTATCATTTCAAGGGAACTCACTTTCCAACAAGAAGAGCAACTGCTTAGTGTGTTGAGGAAACACAAGAAAGTAATTGGGTGGAGCTTGGCGGATATAGTAGGCATCAGCCCTCAAGTTTGTGAGCATAGGATATTCTTAGAAGAAAGATCAATGCCTATCCGTCAACCTCAGAGAAGATTGATTCCCACCATCTTAGAAGTTATCAAGAAAGAAGTGACCAGGCTACTTGAAGCAGATATCATTTACCCCATCTCAGATAGTGAATGGGTCAGTCTAGTACAAGTGGTGCCCAAGAAGTCTGGAGTCACAACAGTAAAGAATGAGCATGGAGAGCTCCTGACAACTAGAGTGCAGAATTCTTGGAGGGTTTACATTGACTATAGGCATCTTAACCAAGCTACTCGCAAGGATCACTACCTCTTGCCATTTATTGATCAGATGCTTGATCGCCTGTCAGGTAAATCCCATTACTATTTTTTAGATGGTTATACAGGCTATTTTCAAATTCATATAGCTCCTGAAGATCAGGAGAAGACTACTTTCACATGTCCTTTTGGAACGTATGCATATAAGAGGATGCCGTTTGGCTTATGTAATGCACCAGCTACTTTCCAAAGATGCATGTTAAGTATCTTTTCAGATCTTATTGAGAACTGTATGAAAGTATTTATGGATGATTTTAGCGTATATAGTGATTCCTTTAGCCTTTGCTTGGATAGTTTAGCTAGAGTATTAGACAGGTGTGTTAGTTCAAACCTTGTATTGAATTTTGAAAAATGTCACTTTATGGTAAAACAAGGTATTGTACTAGGACATGTTGTGTCTAATGCTGGTATTTTTGTAGATCCAGCAAAGGTAGATGTCATTTCTAGTTTACCTTACCCCTCCTCTGTGAGGAAAGTCCGTTCGTTCCTAGGCCATGCAGGTTTCTACAGGAGATTCATTAAGGACTTCAGTAAGGTAGCATTACCTTTATCCAGACTGCTGCAGAAGGATATTGAGTTCGAGTTCAGTGAGGATTGCATGCAAGCATTTGATAAGCTGAAGATCGCCCTGACTCAAGCTCTAATTGTGAGAGAACCAGACTGGAGCCAGCCATTTGAGATTATGTGTGATGCCCCCAACCATGCAGTAGGAGCGGCGCTGGCTCAGCGTGAAGGTAAGGATCCTTTCGTAATTGCTTATGCGTCTAAGACCTTAGACGCTGCTCAGTCTAATTACACTACTACTGAAAAAGAGCTTCTGGCTATTGTTTTTGCTTTGGATAAATTCCAAGCCTATTTACTTGGTACTAAGGTAGTAGTGTACTCAGACCATGCAGCTCTAAAATATTTATTAGCTAAAAAAAGTCCAAACCAAGGTTGATACGTTGGATACTACTGGTGCAGGAATTTGACTTAGAAATTAAGGATAAGAGTGGTAACCAGAATTTAGTGGCAGACCACTTGAGTCGCCTTGAGCACATTAAGGATGACTCCACTCCTATCAATGATACTTTCCCATTTGATAGCTTGCATGCAGTATCTGAAGTAGTTCCTTGGTATGCACCTGTAGCTAATCATCTAGTTAGCCATACTTTCCCTCCCAATTTTACTAAGCATCAAAGGGACAAGCTGAAAAGCGAGTCTAAATATTATATATGGGATGACGCATATTTCTGGAGGTGTGGTTGATAAACCACTATTTTATGGTTTATCTTGTGCTCAATTGAGTGGTTTTTATCTACTCTTTACCCACTTATTCATACTATTTGCATGGTTTTACATTTGCCTTCCTAATTATGTGCTTTCATTGAAAACATGCTTCTTTGATCTTATATTTGCTTATTATTAATCCTCTCTTATTACCATTAGATGCCTTGATATGTGTGTTAAGTGTTTTCAGATATTATAAGGCAGGAATGGCTTGGAGGATGGGAAGAAAGCATGCAAAAGTGGAAGGAATGCAAGAAGTTGGAGAAATTGCTAAGCTGTCCAGCCTGACCTCTCTGCACTCAAACGGCTATAACTTTAGCTACAGAGATCCAAACGACGCAGTTCCAGTTGCGTTGGAAAGCTAACATCCGGGGCTTCGATTTGATATATAATATGCTATAGTTCCCCTAATGCTAGACAACGCGACCGCGTGATCCATGCGGCCGCGTCGCAGTGACAGAAATCCAGCGTGGTAAAATTTGAAACCAGCGAATTCTGGACTGTTTTTGACCCAGTTTGCGGCCCAGAAAATACAGATTAGAGGCTATAAAGTGGAGGAATACATCCATTCATAAGAAGGCTCTCATATATTCACAATTTTAGGAGTAGATGTAGTTTTTAGAGAGAGAGGTTCTCTCCTCTCTCTTAGATTAGGATTTAGGATTTCTCTTAGTTATAGGAGTGACTCTCAATCCCAGGTTCTTTATTTTTATTTATTTTCTCACTTTTGTTTATGACTCTCTATGTTTAGATTGATTTTCTATTTAATATATTTTGAGGTATTTCAAACTTATGATTGCTCCTTTTTATTATATAAATAATTTGGATTTTTCTCTTTTGGCTTTGGTTGAGTCATTGGTAACTCTTGAGTTATCAAACTCATTGTTGATTGAAAATTGGAATTCTTCAAGAATTACTTCGAGATCCAATAACTCTAACTTTTCCCAAGAAAAGACTGGGACTTGAGGATTCGAATTAATTTGTCCACTCAACTTACCTTTATAGTTAGAGGTTAATAAGGTGGGGGAAGAATCCAATTCTCATTACAATTGATAAGGATAACTGGGATAGGACCTCCAGTTCTTCATACTTTGCCAAGAGTTTATTTTATTATTATTATTTTATTTTATTTGTCATATAACATATTCCCACCTTACTTCCTAAACCCCAATTTACAAACTCATAACCAATAATAAGAACATACCTCCCTGCAATTCCTTGAGAAGACGACCCGAGGTTTAAATACTCGGTTATCAATTTTAAAGGGGTTTGTTACTTGTGACAACCAAAACGTTTGTACGAAGGGATTTTTGTCGGTTTAGAGACTATATCTACAACGCGACTGTTTTTATGACATTCTTTACTGGCAAAAAAATCCCAAGGTCAGTGGTGCTGACCAGGTAATTAGAAAGTGTGTGCCCCAATCAGAATTCCAGTCCATTTTAGAGGCCTACCACTCTTCTGAGAGTGGAAGACATTTTGGCCCTCAAAGAACAGCTAGAAAAATTTTAGAATGTGGATTCTGGTGGCCTACTCTTTTTAAGGATGCTGCTGCTTTTTGTAAATCTTGTTCCCCATGCCAAAGGTTTGGTAATATATCTAAGAGGGATGAGATGCCTTAACAGATTATGCTTTTCTGTGAAATTTTTTATGTTTGGGGTATTGATTTCATGGGTCTATTTCCAAACTCTAGTGGTTACCTTTATATACTGTTAGCTGTGGATTATGTTTCTAAATGGGTGGAAGCAATTCCTACCCGTACTGATGATGCTAACACTGTTGTTTCCTTTGTTAGAAATCATATTATCTGTCACTTTGGATCACCACGAGCAATCGTGAGTGATCAAGGCACTCACTTTTGTAACAGGAGACTAACAAGATTACTGAAGAAGCATGGGATTATTCACAAAGTAGCAACAGCTTATCATCCCCATACCAATGGACAAGCAGAAGTGTCTAACATGGAGATTAAACGCATTCTGGAGAAGATAGTAAAGCCTCATAGGAAGGACTGGAGTGCAAGGCTACAAGATGCACTCTGGGCATATAGAACAACATACAAGACACCCATTGGGATGAGCTCCTTCCTCTTAGTGTACGGAAAGGCTTGCCACCTTCCAGTAAAGGTGGAACACAAGGCTTTCTGGGCTATGAGGGAGTGAAACATGAATTTTGAAGAAGCTGGTGCTGAAAGGAAGCTGCAACTAGCAGAATTAGAGAACCTTCGCCTAGAAGCATATGACAACTCCAGGCGATACAAAGAGAAGATGAAGGCTGTCCATGACAAGCACATAAAAAGGAGAGAATTCAGACCAAGGGAGTTATTTCTTCTCTATAACTCCAGACTGAGGCTCATGCCAGGTAAACTGAGATCTAGATGGGAAGGTCCCTACAGAGTAGAAAAGGCAGAGCCATACGAAGTTTTTCACCTGCGTCATCCTTTTAGCTCCAAACTCATCAAGGTTAATGGACATCGCCTAAAGCTTTATCACGGTGAGAAGATGAAGGATCACAAAGTGCTAGAGGTTTTCCTCTTGGAAGACCCACCAACAGAAGCAGAATGAACCTGAAGACCGTCCAACTTAAGGACGTAAAAGCAAAGTGCTAGGTGGGAGACAACCCACCATGGTATGATCGTTTCGTTTCAGTCTTAGCTTTGTTTTATTTTATTTTACTTTATTTTTCTTAGTGACTCTTTTCATAATCTCTGTATATATTCAACATCTGCATTTTGTATTCTGCATACTGCACAAAAAAATACAGGCGATGCACAAGCGTCGCTGACGTGTTCACGTCATATGTGCATTCAAAATGAGGAAGAAAAGAAGCAGAGAGTCATGCGGGAGCGTGGCTGGAGGCATGCCTTAGGCACAAACATGCCCACGCGAACGCGTCCCTGACGCATCCGCATCATTTGAAAAATTAGCCTCCCACGCGTACGCGTGACCCTGCGAAATCGACGTAAAGAGGTATATGGCAGAGAGTTATCATGGAGTGGGGCTGGAATGGTGCTGGAAGCATAAACCCCATCACGCGTACACGTCACCCACGCATACGCATCATTTTTCAAAATTAGGCCACCCACGCGCGCGTGTCCCTCACACGCATGCGTCACCCTAAATTTTGGCAATGAGCGTATGAAACAGAGAGATGTGCATGCGCGAGACTGCACTCGCACCAATAGCATAAATCAGGTCACGCGTGCGCGTCACCCACGCATACGCATCACCTGAAAATAGCGCCAACCACGCGAACGCGTGAACCACGCGTCTGCATCGCATGCGTCTGCATCGCATGCAACGCACAGTTTATCCAGATCAGCGCCAGAAATCCTATCTTTTCTTCTCCAATCCTAAATTTTTCTTTTCCCTTCTTATTTCTTTCTTCTACCCTCTTTCTTCTTCATTCCTTTTCACTTTTTACCTTTTCCCACCCTCTTTTTCACATCCATTATCAAGGTTCTTTTCTTTTCTTCTTCCCTTTTTACTTTTCCATTATTACTTTTATTTATGTTTTCTTCTTCTTTTTCTTTTTACCTTCATTAGCTATGTTTTCTTTTTCTTTCTTTTTCTTTTTACATTCTTTTGACTGGTGTTAGAAATTTAATTGGGTGATTATTTTTTTCTATAATTGCTTGTGGATTATTAAGGACCTGTTTGACAATTAATATTACTTCTTAAGGGTTGCTTACATGTTCAATTCAATACTTTCAATAACATATTTACCATGCATGCTACGTGTTTGTGAAAAAGCCCGTATGGCATTATGCATTTTTAAATTATTCCATTCTTCTACTCTAATGCCTGCTTTTCACAAAACCCCTTTTCATATATTATTCATTAAACATGATTGTCAATACAAACAGGTTGTTAGTTTGAAACACTTGATAATCAAATTGGGCATTTAATGCTTGATCTATGCTACTCATGCCTTTGCCAGCATGCCAATAAACATCTTATATCTACTCGCCACAACATGCACTTGCTATATTTCCATTGATGAACTTATCACATGTAGTCATGACCATGTGTTAACAACATCCTTCTTTACCGTGCAATGATTATCACTTGTACCGTCCTCTTCCTTGCTCAAACCCTTAGTTTTAAAGTTACTTTCCTTTTTCCCTTCTCATGATGGCCACCAAGAAAGGTAAAGAGAAAGCCACTCCCAAACCACCGGCAAGGAAAGGAACAAAAAGAGCACTAGCTGTGGAGCCATCTTCAACTGCAGTAAAGCCCTCAACAAAAAGAATCAAGAGGATCATCAAGGTCGATGAAAAAGAGAAAGCCTTTCCAGCAAAGGACACTGCGCGGTTCACTAACCGCTACTGTGAGCAGATGTTCCCCATCCTAGCTGAGCGAAACTATAATAATGAGTACCTTCTCATCCTTCCGACCCGCATTGTTGAAATTATTGAGCCCCGCATTGAGCGTATACAATGGGGATTCCTACGGAGACAGCCACGGTAGGTTAACCTTTCATGGGTAGTTGAATTCTATTCCAATTTTCACATGCCAACTATGCAGTCTATCTATGTCCGTCAGAAGCAAGTCCTCATAACTGAAGAAGCCATTCAGCGAGCTTTAGATCTTCTCCCTGCTCCAGAAGGATTGGACGTATTCCAAGAAGCCTCACTCAAATGCCAAACATACCAATTTGACTGGGATGTCGTTCTCAAAGTTATAGCACAACCTGGTAGTAGATGGATCTATGGATACCATCGATCCCGACCTAAGAGCATGTTGGCTTCAGCACTCACCTTGGAGGCTCGAGTATGGGCACAGATTATGTCCCATTACGTCTTTCCGAGCACTCACGAGTCCTCTTTCACTGCAAACATGGCTGTTCTACTCTGGTGTATCCTTACAGACCAACATCTCAATTTACCAAGACACATCTGGAATGCTATGCGACACATACAGATTGCAGGCAACCTACCTTTTCCTGCCTTGGTTTCAGATCTAGTGTCAGCAGCCGGAGTCTCCTACAGAGCTGGGGACACCATGGCCATGATTCCACGGGATGATCAGTACGTCCCTAACGGGAAGTATATCAGACCTCCAGCAGCTACTACTAGCCAGCCTGTAGAACCGGCCGAAGATATTCCTTCTCTTTCCACATCCCAAGCAACTTCAACAAACCAACTGTTCCATCAGATACTTGAGAGGTTGGACCGGCTTGACCGGCAAGGAAAGCGAAGAGAGCACCGTAATAAGCACCGATTTACATACCTCAAAGAGCTGCTTGTTGGTAACCGCCCACCTGAAGAAAACCCAGACACCCCGGACTCCACCTCATTTACCAGCACAGGGAGCCATGACGGTCCCGATTGTGGAGATGCTGCTACCAGCCCCCCTTTGTTTCTGACTGATGGCACCGAGGACGGTGCCAAGCTTTAAGTGTGGGGAGGTCAGTCAGTACCTGACTTCCGGAGGTAATTTCTCTTTCTTAGCACCAATAAACTATTTATTTTTCTTTTGTTTAGAATAGGATAAATTGCATAGTAATAGGTAATTGCATGCATGTTCTAATTGGTTGAAAAACAATAAGTTTCTTTTTAAGACCCTAATTTTGAAAAATTTCACTAATTTAAATAAAAAAATTTTGTGTTAAAATTATTTGAAAATTGTAAATTGGAATATGGTTTAAAGCTAGAACACACAACCTGCAAGATTTGAGCTTAATTACATGGTTACACTATTTAACCATAAAAATTTTATTCTTGTGTGTTTGCTTATCTATGATTATAATGTATATTTTGTTCCATCCTATATGTCCAATGTTTAATGTGTTATATGCATACATATGATTGAGGCCATTATTTTATTAGCTCACTTATCCCAAATAGCCTACCCTTCCATTCATCTTTGTTAACCACTTTCAGCCTTTCTATCCCATTTGTTCTATATTTTACCACATCACTGGTCTTAAGCAGAAAAATAATTAATTACCCCAACTGGAATCTTTGGTTAGCTTAAGATAGAGATTGTGTGTCAATCAAGTGTGGGAAAACTTTGGGAACATGGGTTAACAAGGAAATGTGTTATGTTTTTATAATTGATAAAATATAGGGAATTTGGGTACCTACTCATGTGAGACCAGAAAAATTATAAATCCATGTGCATTGATAATGTTATGTTTACTTTTACTTTTAAAAAAAATCCTTTAAGTAATTAAATAATTAAGGGAACAAAATTACCCCAATAATGAGTATAGTAAAAAGATCAATGCACATAGGATAAAATTAAATATGATTTGATGCATGAGTATGTGATACAAAAGTGGGAAAATTGTGTAGCTATGCATGAATTTAAAAGTATAAAGAGTGTATGTATAGGTAAGAGCTTAGGTAAATCAAGGATTCAATTTATAGCTCACTTAGCCATATATATATACCTTCACCTTTACCTTGGCCCCATTACAACCTAGAAAAGACCTCATGATCTTTGCATTGGTATATTAAATACTAGTTGATTGGTTAGGTGAAGAACAAAGTTTAGAAAGCATGACTAGAGAAGATAGAGTAGAGTGATTACCCTGTACACTTAAGTGATTAGAGTGCACATATACTATCAGTAAGGGTTGAATGCTTGATTCTATGTTCCCTGCTTTCATGAGCTGTCTTCTTACAAGTTTACTTGTTTTTACTGTATAGCTTGAATTAGCGAAATTTGAGTTATTTTTGTCTTGAAGAACTTATTTATTTTTAACCAAGTAGGCAAAAATCATTTTAGCATATAGTCGCATTCATATACATAGGTTGCATTACATTGCATGAGTCCTACTTTTCCCTACTCATTTATTTTATCTCCTTGAGCTAAGCATGAGGACATGCTAATGTTTAAGTGTGGGGAGGTTGATAAATCACTATTTTATGATTTATCTTGTGTTTAATTGAGTGGTTTCATCAAGTCTTCACACACTTATTCATATGATTTGCATGATTTTACAATCCCTTCCTAGTCTTGTTCTATGGTTGAAAACTTGCTTCCTAGAGATCTTTAATTTGTATATTTCAATTCTCCTTTATACCATTCGATGTCGTGATCCTTGTGTTAAGTGTTTCAGGAATTATAGGGCAGGAATGGCTTAGAGAATGGAGAGAAAGATCGCAAAAATGGAAGGAACAAAAGAAACTAAGGAGATAACCAGTGAGCAACGACGCGCACGCATGGCTCACGCGAGCGCGCAATATGAAGAAATTTGCAGCGACGCGTGCGCGTGCCTGAAGCGTACGCGTGGATTGGAGTCGGCACAAAAGACGCGCACGCGTGGACGATGCATACGCGTGACAAGAAAATTTTCCAAATGACCCGCACGCGTGACTGATGCGTACGCATGACAAGCACGATCTGCAGAAATAACAAAAAACACTGGGGGCGATTTCGGGCCAAGTTTTGACCCAGTTTTCAGCCCAGAAACACAGAATAGAGCTAGGGAACGTGCAGAGACTCAAGAGACACATCACACATTCTCATTAGGAGTTTTTTAGGTTTTTAGATCTGAATCTAGAGAAAATTACTCTTCCTCTGGGTTTTCTTTTACATTCATAGTTTATTAGTTTTATGATTTTGCTTTTGGATATTGAAGAGTCATCACCTCCGTTGAAGATACTATTCTAGTTTGTTTTCTTACTCTTTTATTTATTTTTTCCATATTCTTAATTCTTGTTTAGTGTGGTAATTGGATTATTTTCATGGATTGTTAATGCAAAGAATTACATTTACTTTTAATTAATTTTGAATCTCTATTTTATTTAAATTATTATGTCTCTTTTTTATTCCAAACTCCTAATAACGAAGATGATATCCATGTCAATAGAGTAGATGCCCTAGTTGACATGGGGGTTGATTAAGAGGAGATACTTGAGTTAAAATTCTCAAGTGGTTAGTTAAATTGGAAATTGTTGGCTAATTCTGTATTTACTAATGCTAGACCTTCCCAAGGGAGAGGACTAGAATTTGCGAATAAGAGTTAGCTCAATCACTTGACTTTCCTTTATTTAGTAAGGGTTAACTAAGAGAAAATAACAACCTCTTATACTACACTTGAGAGAATTCCGACAAGGACAGAACTTCCAATTAATCATTCCCCCAGTCAAGGCTTTTTATTCTGAATAAGATAAATTCCTTTTTATTTTCATTGCATTAAATTACAATTGTTTACTTTCTGTTATTCAACTCTCAATATTCTCGGAAAACTCCTGATTAATAACTTAGCACCCTTTCTAGCAACTCGTTAGGAGACGACCTAGGACTCATACTCCCAGTATTTTTATTCTAAACTTTTGTGACAACCTTTCTAAATTGATGCGGTGAATTTTTGCTGGTTAAGAGCTATACTTGTAATGCTGTTCTTATATCACAATCTCTTAATTGGTCTAATTTCAGCCATGCATCAGTGTGTGACGAGAAGATTTTTGCTAGTAAAGAATTTTATAAAAATAATCACGTTGTAGGTATAGCTTCTAAACCAACAAAGAATCCTTTCGTACAAAAACTTTGGTTGTCACAAGTAACAAAACCCAATAAAATTTATAACCAAAGTATTTAAACCTCGGGTCGTCTCTCAAGGAATTGCAGGGAAGTATGATTTATTATTGGTTATGGAAAAAGGTATATTTTTGGGGTTTTTGAAATAGGAAACAAGGAAATAAATTGGCAAGGAAGTAAATTAATAACTAGAAAAACTCTTGGCAAGGTATGAGAACTGGAAATCCCATCCTAGTTATCCTTATCAGTTGTGATGAGAATTGTTATTGCTCCCACTTAGTTAACCCTTACTAAAATAAAGAAAAGTCAAGTGGACTAATTAATTTGATTCCTCAAGTCCTAGTCAACGACTAGCTTTAGAGGGATCCAAATCAATCAGCAATTTCCAATTTACAATCAACAACTGAATTTGACAACTCAAGTGTCACCAATTACTTAACCAAAGCCAAAAGGGGAAAAATCCAAATTATTTATATCATAAATAGAAGAAAGCAACCATAAATCTGAAATACCTCAAATTGTATTAAATAGAAAATCAAATTAAACATAGGAATCTATAAACCAATTTGGGAAAATAAATAAACTAAAGTAATAGAATAATTAAAAGTAGAATAGAAATTAAATTAAAGGAACATTAATCCTGGAATTGAGAAAACGAAGAAATCCTAATTCTAAAATCTAAGAGAGAGGAGAGAGCCTCTCTCTCTAGAAACTACATCTAAACCTAAAATTGTGAATAATAATGTTGTGTTAATGAATGAATGGATTCCTCCACTTTATAGCCTCTAATCCGTGTTTTCTAGGCCGAAAATTGGGTCAGAAACAGCCCAGAAATCGCCCCCAGCATTTTCTGTTATTTCTGCAGATCGCGCATGTCACGCGTACACGTCAGTCACGCGTGCGCATCCTTTGGCAAATTTCCTTATCACAAGTACGCATCGTCCACGCGTGCCCATCTTTTGTGCAGAGTCCAATCCACGCGTACGCGTCAGGCACGAGCACGCGTCGCTGCATATATCTTCACATCGCGTGGACGCGTGAGCCATGCGTGTGCGTCGATGCTCGCTGGTCATCTCCTTAGTTTCTTGTGTTCCTTCCATTTTTTCAAGCTTTCTATCCATTCTCTAAGCCATTCCTGCCCTATAAAGCCTGAAACACTTAACACACGGATCACGGCATCGAATGGTATAAAGGAGAATTAAAATATACAAATTAAAGATCTCTAGGAAGCAAGTTTTCAACCATAGAATAAAACTAGGAAGGGATTGTAAAATCCTGCAAATCATATGAATAAGTGGGTGAAAACTTGATAAAAATCCACTCAATTAAGTACAAGATGTACCACGAAATAGTGGTGCATCAGTGTGCTTCTTGACTTGTGATTTCACTGCATTCTATGGTTTGTCATAGCTTGGCATGTGTGCTTTCTGATTTATTTTCCCCTATATCTTTGGTTTGTTTAAAGTTTTTTGTATTCCATAATTTGTTGTTGTTGGCTAAGTATAATAAAGAATAAAATGAACTTAACTTCTAGCCCCGATCCTACTAAGAACTCCTTAGTTCTTACCCCCTATTTCCACCCCTTCCGGCTACAGGTGCGAAGGTTTAGTGCGGAGCTACAGGAGCATAGAAGATTATGTTTACAAGTTGAGTAGTTAGATCTTTGAATAAGTCTATGTATTTAATGCTTTGTTTTCTTGGTTAAAACTTCGGTTTGTATTCGCGAAGGCTCAATATTAAATAAAGATAATATAAAATAAAAAGGTTTATATGTAAGTAACGCTTGGAATCTTAGTACGATCATGAGGTGCTAACAGTTAGAGTGTTGTATTTAGCATACAAGGGAATTTATTCAAGAGCTTCTATGAATGGGATGTTGATGAGAAAAGTCTTAAATATCTCCAAGTATTTGGAATATTCACTACTAGAAAACAAGTCTATTGGCACACTTTTAAAGCGTGGCAAAAAGCTGAAAAAAGCACGGTGATAGCTTTTTACCACGCTTTTTTAGCTATCGACACGTTTTTGAAAGGGTCACATCTACTACTGTGGTGGTTGCTCTATCGCCACGCTTTATTTTTAGCCACGCTTTTGCAGATTCCCACGCTTAAAAGCGTGGCCATATGTGTGAGATACGGCCATGCTTTTAAAGCGTGGCAATAGTGAGAGATACGACCACGCTTTAAAAGGGTGGCAATAGCGAGACAAAAGGCCACGCTTTTAAAGGGTGGCGATAGCGAGAGGTGCAGCCATGCTTTTAAAGCGTGGTGATAGCCTTGTCAAATTTAAAAAAATAATCTTTTTTCTGACTTTACCTTCATCACTGCAGAATATAAATTTTTAGTCCTTTTTTATTACCAAACCTGTAAATATAATATGCAATTTTTATTACATGACAAATTAAACAGTAATTAGTGACATATAATTTTTGCTATAATTGTTTTATACATTAATACTAAAATATAAAATAAATCTCAAGTTTAAAACTTTGATTTCTCAACCTGAGCATAAAAGCAATAATTAAATGGCCAAAGCATCATCTCCATATATTAGTCCTACAGAGAAAGAAAATACTAGGGCACTCTTTTTATATGGATAAAAGAATGGAAGCAATATTGCTTCTCCTTATTTTTCCCTTGGACCCTTTGAGGATATGGTATTCTTGGCTTGTATTCAGGCACTGGAATTCTCTCTTTTGGTGAACTCCTCCTTCTTAGTTTCTTCTTTCTTTTCTTCTCCTATCATATTTCCACTTCTCAAGTAAATAGACTTGCACTCCTCTCTTCGGTTTGAAATTGTGTCACTGGGAAGTGTTTGAGTGGGTTTGGCTAGTTGTTGAGTAAGTTGGCTTATTTGCACCTCCAGATTTTTCAATAAAGCTCCTTGATTCTTGAAGTTGGTTTCTGTTCTTTCCATGAATTTTTCTAAGGCTAATTTAAGGTTAGAAAGTCTCTGAGAGTTTTGTTGTGTTGGTTGTGAGGGAGGTGGTGGTTGGTGAAAGTGGTTCACAAGAGGGTTATTTTAGTTATGGTGATGGTTATTAAAAGTGTTCTACTGGGGTTATTGAATTGAGTAGGCTGGTGGGTGTTGCTGAATTGTTTAGGCCTCTGGTTTTGATTTTCCACCCAAAATTTGGGTGGTTTCTCCATTCGGGGTTATAAGTTTTAGAGAAGGGATCATTGTGAGGCTTATATAGGTAATTGACTTGATCCATGGACACGTATCCATAATCCATGCCTTCACCTTGAGATAATCCATTACTTGCACCATTGGGATTCTCTTGAGAGCCTACTGCTGAGACTTGCATTACTCCTAGGTGTTGAGTAATTGTATTTATTTGCTGAGAGAGGACTTTATTATGAGCCAAAAGGGTATCTGATGAATCCATATTTGACGATAAATTTTGGATTGATTTGAGTAGATTTCATCATCTAAACCCACATTTATTCACCTAAATAGCATGCTTTTGTGTTTTCTCTCTAAATTGTGCCTAATTGTGAAAACATGCTAATTTGTGCTTATTTTAATCAATTTTATTCCACTTTCATTCCATTCGATGCCTTCATGTGTTTGATGAGTGATTTCAGGTGTAATAGGTAGGAATGGCTTGATAAGAGTGGAAGAGAAGCATGCAATTGGGAGAAAATATGAAGAAAAAAAAGGAGAAAAGTATTTCAGAGTGTGCCTACCCACACTTTCTGTGCCTACGCACAAGGGTCAAAATCAGCAAGTGTGCCCATGCACAACTTCTGTGCGTACGCACAGAACGAAATTCAGCAAGTGTGCGTACGCACACACTTGTGCGTGCGCACAGGTACCAGTGCGAGACTTCATTAAAAAGTCACATGGCTCGTGATTTGAGGGGCTTTTTGGCCCATTTCTGAAGGCTTTAGAGCATATATGAGGTAAAAAGAGTAAAGTATCATATTTGTCCCTAACATTTGAGAAAAATTCTAAAGTTGTTCCTAATATTTAAATCGTCCTATTTAAGTCCCTAATGTTTTAAAATTGGCTCAATTTTGTCCTGCCGTTAGGGATCTGTTAACAGAATTGACGGCAGGACAAAATTGAGACAATTTTGAAATGTTAAGGACGTAAATAGGATGGAAACGATGGGGACAAAAAGGATATAAAAATAAATTTTAATTTTATCCTTCAATAATATCAATTTTTATGGTATATAGTTATTCAATTATTTTTTAATTACATCTAAGTAAATTACACTTGATCACATTACTTTCATTCTAAATAAATTTATTTTTTTATAATTTTACTTTCAAAAATTTTTACTCTTAAATATTAAAGAATTTTGATACATTAGAGACAAAAGGTACAATTTATACTTTATTGTATATGTATCATTTTTTTTCTTTTTTGCAAGTTTATGTACTAGTTATTCTACAAACATTTCATGATGAGTAAAAATCTTTAATAGTAAAATTATAAAAAATAAATTTATTTAGAATAAAAGTAATGTGATTAAGTTTAATTTACTTAGATGTGGTTAAAAACTAATTGAAGAACTATGTACCATAAAAAATTGATATTCTTGAAGGATAAAATTAAAATTTATTTTTATGTATCTTTTTTGTCCCCAATATTTTTATCCTATTTAAGTCCCTAACGTTTTAAAATAGTCTCAATTTTGTCCCGCGGTCAATTCTATTAACAGATCCCTAACGACAGGACAACATTGAGCCAATTTTGAAACGTTAGGGACTTAAATAGGATGATTTAAACGTTATGGACAATTTTAGAACTTTTCCCGAATGTTGGGGACAAAAACGATACTTTACTCTATATATAATTTTTTCTTTCAAAAGAAATAAAATAAAGAAAAAAAATGAAAAGAACTAAATCTGAAACCTAACGTTTAAAAAGATCAGAAAAGAAATTTCTAAATTCAAAATTTAAAAATTAAAACACCAAACTTAATTTCTTAAATTAATTTTGCACTTTAAATAACTAACTAACTTACTTATAAATTTAAAATTTAAAACAAATAAATGCACTTTAAATGACCAACTGTCTAACTTATAAATTTAAAATTTAAATCAAATTGATTTGAATCCAAATCTTTTAAATTTAAAATTCAAAAAGGATACCAAACTTAAAGTCCAATTAAATCCTAAAAATTTAAATTTTAAAATTACTTTCACCGAAAGACACTTTAAAGTTTTTTATATTATTTATTTATTTATTTTTTTATGAGAAAAATAAAAATAGGGGGAAGAACTACATAAAGAAAAAGAAAAAAAAGAAAAGAAAAATTATAAAATAAAAAATCTAAACAACTTAAAAAATATCTAATCTGGATAATCAAATAATTAGTAGTTGTCAATCTCAATTAATCCCCGGTAACGGCACCAAAAACTTGATTGCGGATTTTTACAGACCACAAAACATTGGCAAATGCACTAAGTCGTATCAAGTAATAAACTCAAGTGAGTGAGTATCGATCCTACGAGGATTAACGGATTAAGCAAGCAATAGTTAATTGATTATTCTAGTCAGACAATCAAAATTTGGGTTTTGAAAACTTTTAAACATAAACAGCAATGAAATAAAGGCAAGGCAATAAGTAACGTAAACATAATTTGATTGAAAGAGTTAAGACTTTGGAGATATCCAAACTTCTCGATTAATATTTTTCACTTTCTACCTTAATCATGCAAAGATACTTTTATAGCAAATCATTAGTAATTAAACTCCAATTCCTTGGTGATTTAATTTCTGTTTAACTTAATTAATCACTAATCCCTTAGTCAATTATTTAAGAAAAGAGTTGAAGAACGCCCACTGATTTATAAAACCACACACTTCATAAGAATTTCCCCTAGTTGATTTTAAAACATAAGAATTATGAGAATCAGTTTTCAAGCTTAATTCAATTAATCAACTTTTCCAAGAAGTTAAAAGAATTAAAATTAGAGAAGAATTGTTTTCCAACATATTCAAACCCTTTAAGATGAAGCACAAAATCTTTTCTTAAACAATAGAATTAATAGAGCTTCTAACCTTAACCGAAGAAAATTAGAAACTCATTATCTTCAAAGAATCCTTAAGAAATTAAAATTCTAAATTTTGGAAGAAGAGAGAAAGAGAGAGGCGAGAGAGTGGTGGTGCGTGAAATTTGAACTCGCACAAATTTATCGGTAAGTGCATCGGGTCGTCCAAGTAATACCTTAGGTGAGTGAGGATTGATCCCATGAGGATTGTTGGATTGAGCAAGCAATAGTTATCTTACTGGACTTAGTCAGACAAATAGTAAAAAGAGTTGTGTTGTTGAATTCGCACAAAACAAAAAAGTAAAGAAAAGCAATTAAAGAGAATTGTTAAAGGGATAATATATGGAAGTAGTTAAGGGTTCGGAGAAGCTTATCTTTTCGGACTAATACCTCTTACTGGCTATTTTAACAATGAATGATTCATTCCATGACAAACTGTAAATGATTAAACCCCAATTCCTTGGCAATTTAATCTCCTCTGATTCTCATCAAAAGTCAGGGTCAGTGGTCGTTCAATTCGAAGAGGGTGAAGCTCAGAATTCTAGTTTAGTACCACAAAAACTTTAATTACCCAAAACTGATAGGATTTCATGTCACATACCCCAATCAGCTGCAAGTAACCCTCAGTTTAGGAGGAGTGTTTTCAAGCTATAGCTCAAGCGACCTTGATCAAAGTATCAAAAAAATTTATGTAGAATCAGGGGTGATAATTCCTTTCCACCCCAAATTCATAGGATTAAGAACGAAAATAACACCTTAGAATTGAATCAAACATTAATTAAAAGAGAAGAGTAATAATATTAATGCATAGGAATAAGCAGAGCTCCTAACCTTAACCAAGAGGTTTAGTTACTCATGCTTTACAGAGAAAAAAGAGAAGAAGATGTAAAGTAATATGTCTCATGATGATGTATAATCCTACGTGATCTCCTCTTTAAATAGTAAAAGCTAACCCTAAAAGATGTTAATTTAAATTTAAAAGTTACAAGGATGAGATAAGATAAGCTAAGGAGTGCTAAAATCCACTTTGGGGCCCATATGGGGTGATTCGGGTTGAAGACTGGCGTTCAACTTGGGTTGGGCATTGAAATTCGCTGGTCCTACTCGCTGGCTGGCGTTGAATGCCAGTTTTGGGCGTTCAACTTTGGGGGTTGGTCCTTCTTGGGCGTTAAACGCCCAGCCTTGGCATTTAACGCCAGTTTTGGCATTCATTCTGGAAGAAAAGTATAGACTATTATATATTGGAAAAATTTGGAAGTTAGCTTTCTAACGTCGTTAAGTCCGCATCAATTGGTCCTTTGTAGCTCAAGATATGCTCGTTGGAATGCACGGAGGTTAGGATTTGACAGCATCTGCTATCCTTTCTTCATCTCTGAACAAGATTCTGCCAATTTTGCCCAAAATTCACCAAGAATCGTAAAAATAACACGAAAACACAAAGTAACATAAAAAAATGAATTTTGCACTAAAACATACTAAAATTTAATAAAAGCTAACTAAAAACACTATGAAAATGCTATGAAAAAGGGTATAAGATGCTCACGCATCACAACACCAAACTTAAACTGTTGCTTGTCCTCGGTCTCCTCTTCTTCTCCCCAGCGGCAGCTGGACGAGGCGACGGCGGCGCGGTGGCGATGCTCCTCCTTCCCCTCATCGTCGCAGCTCAGTCTCCCTTTCCCTCTTTGCTTCTGTTTCTTTGTTCATGAAGGAAGGGGAAACTGTGTGGTTTGCTGCTGCTGCTTTTCTTCGTGGGTTAAGGGGAAAAACTGTGTGTGTTGAGGGAGGTGAGGCTGCGGCTGCTAGGATGAAGGGAATTAGAGTTTCATTTTTGAAACTTAGGGTTAGTGTTGAACTAGGGGTAGTTTCGTAATTCCACATAAAATTTGGGAATGACATAATAGTTGAAACCCAAATTAAATTCATCAATAATTGTATACAGGAAATACTATTTGCTCACTAATTTTACAAATTATTTTCCATAAAATGCCCAAATCAAAATAATTAGAAATAATATAATTAAACCCTTTATTTTCCAAAACAGTAGTATTAATATTTAAAATATTACTTATCTAATTCAAATCATGTAAAACTCCTCTTATTTTATAACTGCCAAATTCATAATCTGAATATAGAAAATAACCCAATAATTATAAAATTGGATAAAAATCATAACTCGTCTCAAATTCAATAAATCAAAACTTTCCTTAATTATCTTTAATAAAATAAATTCTGAAATTAAGGCTATAAATAATTATATGATTCGAGACTTGATCAAAAAAAGACTTTTCAAAGGTTCTCTTCACTCCTTTGATCCATTCCTAGCCTTTTCAACCTGAATTGACTAACAAACACATCAAGGCATCTAGTGGAATCAAAGGTGAATTAAAACTAGCAAATTAAAGGCCTAAAAAGCATGTTTTCACACTTAAGCAAAAATTAGTAGAAATTCATGAAACAATGCTATTTCATTGAATAAGTGGGAGAAAGGTTAATAAAATCCCCAAAATTAAGCATAAAATGCACCACGAAATAGTGGTGCATTAATAGTTATCTTGCAGGTCTTAGTCAGGCAGATCAGAAGGTTGTTGGATTGAATTTGCTTAAACCATAAAAGGAATAAAGCAAAAGAGGTAGAAAATAATTTGTATATTAGAAGGGAATCAGAGATAGGAATGAGTTGAGGATTGGAGTTGCTTTTCCTTTTTGAATTAACTCTGGTATTATTGCTCTCTTTGCTTGTGAGTGATTTCTTCAATGGCAGGCTATATGTGATTGACACTGGTTTGAGCAGCTGCCAATACTCCTCCAGATCTGAACCCCAAGTTTAGTGCAGATCCATTCTAATTGAGGGTGAAGCTCGTACAGTTCATTCTCCTTAATGATCCTACTCAAAATGCCACAAAAAAGGTCGGATCTTCCGGATCAAAGAATGCTGCACCTTGGTTTCTAGCCTCTACCATAATGATCCTAATCTCCCCGGAAATTGGCTGAACTGATGTCTCGAGAAGTCCCCAATGAAGTCGTGGATTAACCGTCTGAGAGATGTATAAACATAGCTGTTGGCTCATCATTGTCCGATGAAAGACGCACTCTGAATCCAAGTAAATGCAGGTGTTTGTCAGGCACATTTGTCTTAATGTGATGAACAGAGCTGATTTGTCAGATCATCCTATTCACCACGATGAAGATCGGATATACATCTTAGAATTAATCAAACACAGATCGAAGAGAAATAGTAATACTTTTATTAATTCATAGGACTCAACAGAGTTCCTCCCTTCAACCTAGGAGGTTTAGAAACTCATATTGATGTAAAAATAATGATAAACATGTATGATGGTAAAAGTTGTCGAAGAAGGTGATAAGAAGGTTTGAATAACATAAATAAAATCCCTTAAATACTAAACAAATTACTAGTAAATGTAAAACAGTATATTTAGTGCTAAAATTCACTTCTGGGCCTACTTGGTGAGTGTTTAGGTTGAGCTTTGATGAGATCCACGTGCTTTGGGGTCTCTGGGCATGGAACGCCGGCTAGGGGGTCCTCTTTGGGTGTTTGTACATTGGTCTCTACTTGTTTTGGGTGCTGGACGCCTGGAAGGGGGCAGGTGGCTGGCGTAGGATGTCAGTTTTAGGCCTTCTAATCCAAAGCAAATTATAAAGTATTATATATTGCTGGAAAGCGCTCTATTTGGACTTTTGTAGCTCCAGAAAAGCTCTTTTGAGTGCAGACAAGTCAGATCTGGACAGCATCAGTAGTGCTTTCTCTGTCTCTGCATCAGACTTTTGCTCTAGCTCCTCAATTTCAGCCATAAAATACCTGAAATTGTCCAAAAATGCAAAAACTCATAGTAGAATCCAAAAATGTGATTTTAACACTAAAACCCATAAAAACTTAATAAAAAACAAAATACACTAAAAACTATATGAAAATGATACCAAAAAGTGTATAAAATATCCGCTCATCACAACACCAAATGTAAACCGTTGTTTGTCCCCAAGCAACTAAAAACATAGTAGGATAAAAAGAAAATTAAGATACAAATAAATTTCTAAGTTTCAAATGAAGCTTAGTTATAATTAGATAAGCGGGACTTAGTAGCTTTTTGCTTCTAAATAGTTTTGGCATCTCGCTATCCATTGAAACTTAGAATGGTTGGCATCTTTAGAAACCTAGAATCCAGATGATATTATTAACTCTCCTAGTTCATTTCTTTTTTATTCTTGAACATAGCTTTCAGAGTCTTGGCCGTGACTCTAAGAACCTTGTTTTCCAGTATTACCACCGGATACAATAATGCCACAAACACTTTAACTAGGTGAACCTTTTTCAGATTGTGACTCAGCTTTGCTAGAGTCCTTAGATAGAGGTGTCCAGAGTTCTTAAGCACACTCTTTTTGCTTTAGACCATCATTTTAACCGCTCAGTCTCAATCTTTTTACTTGACACCTTCATGCCACAAGCACATGGTTAGGGACAGCTAGATTGAACCGCTTAGGCCAGGATTTTATTCCTTTGGGACCTCCTATCCATTAATGCTCAAAGCCTTGGGTCCTTTTACCCTTGCCTTTTGGTTTAAAGGGTTATTAGCTTTTTCAATTTGCCCTCATTTTCCTGCATTTTTGGGCAGTAATGGATTTTTCTGCTTTTTACGTTTTTTTTGCCATTTTTATTTCTTTTTTGCATGCATATTATTTTGTTTTCTTTTGCAACTTGCTTTTTCTTTTTCTTTTTGCTACTTTTTCTTGCTTCAAGAATCAATTTTATTGATTTTTCAGATTACCAATAATATTTTTCCTTTTTCCTTATTCTTTCAAGAGCCAACATTCTAAAATTTTAACTTTAAATATGCACTATTTAATCATACATTCCGAAAACAAAAGCAATGCCAACACATCAACATAATTAAACTATTCTTATTTTAAACTTGAAATTCATGCATCTCTCAATTCTTTTCAATTAAAATTTTCTTTTAAGTAAGGTGAGAGATATATGGAATATTTTACAACTTTTAAGACATCGATGAAAATGATCATGCAAGTAGAACAAGAGAACAAATAAAACATAATAGAAAATAGAAAAATAATAAAGAAAAGGAGGTAAAAGAGAATGAGTTCACCATTAATGGTGGTGTCTAGTGCTCCTCCTTGAGGATCTAATATGATGATTGATATCTTCTATGTCCTCCCTTTGCCTTTGTTGCTCTTCCCTCATAGCCTTTTGGCCTTCCCTTATGGCTCTTTGATCTTCTCTTATTTCATTAAGGGTGGTAGCATGCCCTTGATGCTCCATCCTCAATTGCTCCATGTTAGTGCTCAATTTTCCAAGAGAAGTTTGCCATTAATTCCAATAGCTTTGGGGAGGAAAGTACATCCCTTGAGGCATCTCAGGGATTTCATGCTGAGGTGGCTGCACAGGTTCTTATGCATGCTCTCTGGTTTGCTCCATCCTTTTCTTAGTGATGGGCTTATCCTTCCTAATGCAGACATCTCCATTTATGACAATTCTAGCTGAATTCCATAGATGACAGCTGAGGTGTGGGAATGCTAACCTTGCGTTGGTGTGAGGCTTCTCAGCTACCTTGTACAATTCTTGAGGAATCACCTCATGTACTTCCACCTCAATTCCCATCATGATGCAATGGATCATGATGGCTCTGTCAACAGTCACTTCTAATTGATTGCTAGTAGGGATGATGGATCTTTGGATAAATTCCAACCATTCTCTAGCTTTGGGCTTAAGGTCAACCCTTCTTAGTTGAATGGACATGCCTTGGGAATCCCTTTTCCACTGTGCTCCTTCAACACATATGTCTGAGAGCACTTGATCCAATTTCTGATCATAGTTGACTCTCCTAGTGTAAGGATAAGGATCTCCTTGCATTAGAGGCAAGTTAAACGCCAATCTCACACTTTCCGGGCTAAAATCCAAGATTCTTCCTCGAACCATGGTGATCCAATTCCTTGGATTTGGGTTTACACTAGTGTCTTGGTTTTTTTTGTAACCCATGCATTAGCATAGAACTCTTGCACTATGAGAATCCAAACATCCTGAATGGGATTGGTTAGGACTTCCCAACGTCTTCTCTGGATCTCTCTTTAGATTTCCGGATACTCATTCTTCTTGAGCTTGAAAAGTACCTCAGGGATCACTTTCTTCTCAGCCACTACTTCATAGAAGTGGTCTTGGTGGGCTTTGGTGATGAATCTTTCCATCTCCCAAGATTCAGCGGGAGTGGCTACTGCCTTTCCTTTCCTCTTTCTAGAGGAGTCTCCAACCTTAGGTGCCATGAATGGTAACGGAAAGAAAAAAGCAATGCTTTTCCTATACCAAACTTAAAACTTTGCTCGTCCTCGAGCAAAATAAGCAAAGGAGAAGAATGGAGTAGAAGAAGAAGAAAATAGAAGGATATAGAAGGAGAGAGGGCTTTCGGCCTTGTGGGTGTAGCATGGTATGAGAGGTGTGTATATGAAGGGTTATGAAGTGTGGTATTTATAGGAAAGGGGTAGGGTTAGGTTCGGCCATAAGGTGGGTTTCGGGTGGGAAATTTGATTTTGAAGTGGGTGGGGGTTATGATGGTTTTGGGGAAGTGGTATGGATGTGATTGGGATAGGGTTTATAGGGAAGTGTGTATGGGGAAGTGTGAAAGTAAGTGGGGTAGGTAGTTGGTATATGAAATTGTTACTCAGGTTGTGAATTATTGTTCGAAATTGATTCCCTAGCGATGGCACCAAAAACGGATGCGCAGAATCATGGTCTCAACATATCTTCACAACTTCGCATAACTAACCAGCAAGTGCACTGGGTCGTCCAAGTAATAAACCTTACGTGAGTAAGGGTCGATCCCACGGAGATTGTTGGTATGAAGTAAGCTATGGTCACCTTGTAAATCTCAGTCAGGCGGATATAAAATAGTTATGGAGTTTTCGAAATTAATACTAAAATAAGGATAGAAATACTTATGTAAATCATTGGTGAGAATTTCAGATAAGCATATGGAGATGCATTCATTCCTCTGAACCTCTGCTTTCCTGCTGTCTTCATCCAATCTGTCTTACTCCTTTCTATGGCTGGCTTTGTGTAAGGATGTCACCGGTGCCAATGGCTACTTTCAATCCGAGGGGAACCGGAGTAACCAAGACTACGAATACAATGATAAAAAGTTCTATTTATAATAAACTAGTCACTAGGGTTTACAGAAGTAAGTAATTAATGCATAAATCCACTTTCGGGGCCCACTTGATGTGTGCTTGGGCTGAGCTTGAAGTCTACACGTGGAGAGGTCATTCTTGGAGTTGGACGCCACCTTTTGTGCCATTTTGGGCGTTGAACTCCACTTTGCAACTTGTTTCTGGCGCTGGACGCTAGAATTGGGCAGAGAGCTGGCGTTGAACGCCAGTTTGCGTCATCTAAACTTGGGCAAAGTATGGACTATTATATATAGCTGGAAAGCCCTGGATGTCTACTTTCCAACGCAATTGAAAGCGCACAGTCTCAAGTTTTCACTTGACACCTACACGCCACAAGCACATGGTTAGGGACAGCTTGGTTTAGCCGCTTAGACCAGGATTTTTATTCATTTAGGCCCTCCTATCCACTGATGCTCAAAGCCTTGGGATCCTTTTTATTTGCCATTGCCTTTTGGTTTTAAGGATTATTGGCTTTTCGCTCTTGCCTCTTGGTTTTAAGAGCTTTTGGCTTTTTCTGCTTGCTTTTTCTTTTTCTTTCTAATTTTTTTCGCCTATTTTATTTATTTTTTTTTCTGCAAGCTTTGTTCTTTGATGCTTTTTCTTGCTTCAAGAATCATTTTTATGATTTTTCAGATTATCAAATAACATGTTTCCTAGTCATCATTCTTTCAAGAGCCAACATATTTAACATTCTTAAACAACAACTTCAAAAGACATATGCACTGTTCAAGCATACATTCAGAAAACAAGAAGCATTGTCACCACATCAATATAATTAAACTAAGTTCAAGGATAAATTCAAAACTCATGTACTTCTTGTTCTTTTGTATTAAAACATTTTTCATTTAAGAGAGGTGATGGATTCATAGGACATTCATAACTTTAAGACAAAGTTACTAACTACTAATGATCATGTAATGAAGACACAAACATAGATAAGCACTTAACATAGAAAACA